>NW_022154710.1:194371-296214 GCF_001633185.2 Quercus lobata
GACATTTTTCTCAACCAAAAAAAAAAAAAAAAAAAAAAATTGTAAAAATTTTTCTCAAAAGAACTCTCATTTGCCATACGAAACAAAAATCCTATTAAAAATATGTCTTTTATAATTAAAAGCATAAAATACACTAATAATACATATCTTATTTTTACTAAGCTTTATACAACAGAAGATTATCAAAATTAATACCTTTTACTTTAATGTTTTATTATTCATATTAAACATCAATGTTTTCTTATTTTAATTTATAGTCTCGAATTTTTTATCTATTAAAAATTTTCTGCAATTTGATTTTTTATATGTTAGTCATACTACGGCCATATATATATGGCCGTAATATGACTAATATATACAATTATTTAAAATTAGAGCTTCTTTCTCTTTTTTTAAATAAAAATGGGGTCAAAAAATTGAAAAAATGTATAAATATACTAAATGCTCAATTAGTTATTTTTTTAACAATATCTTGTGAAATTATATGAGGTAGCATAAGTATCCTAATAAAAAATATTCATTCAAGTTTGTAATATGTAATTCTATATATATATATATATATACATATATATATTTTTATTTGTTTATTTAGGATTTTAAGTATATTTTCTTAAATCTATTAACTATGATTATAAGATAAAAAGAACATAGTAATGTGATATCATGATTTCCAGTCTTGGACTATTCAAAAAATCGATAAAAAAAAAAAAAGGTTCAAAATCTTTAAAGTCTGACCGTGATAAAGTCATTATTTTAAATAATTAAATAATATAAAATAAATAAATAAATACAAAAAATTAGTAGTATAGACGAAAATAGTATTTAAACTGGTCAATTTTTTATATGAATTAAAGATAAAAAGATATTTTTCATAATTTATTAGGAAAGTTATATAAATATTATCCTACTATTATTTTAAATATATATTTCACATCCATACCATATAGCAATATTTCAAAAAAATTAATTTGCTAATAGCCTAATATATTCTTTTTTTTTTTTTTTTTATGAACGCCTAATATATTCAAATGATATAGGAATACTCAGAATGATTACCTGTACGAAAAGAAAAGAAAAGGAAAAAAAAAGGGTACAGTGCACTCATGAGATATTGACCGGATGAGAGGGCCAAAATCTTTATTTAATTTTTTTAATAAAAAATTTGAATAACACTAGTATCATATAAAATGTCACAATTTGTACTATAACTTACTCACATGACGAGCTGTAATATAAATTGTGTCATTTTATGTAGTATAAGCATTGCTCAAAAAAATTCTCTATTTTCCCAAAACAAAACCATTCCTAATGCATAATGCAAGCAGTTATATAGATTATAGAGTTACTCTCAAAATATCATTTTATGCAATAATTAATAATTCTAGGTTTTTTTTTTATACAAAATAGAAATTCTACTCTAATCTAATTTAACTATATATGTGTGTGAAATTCTCCCTTAAAAACTTAAATTTCAGCCCTTACCTTCTACACCCTATAAGCACTTATAATTAAAATCTTGTTAATATATTATTATATTTCACGATAAAATTAGTAGACTAAGAATATATAGTTAGTTATAATTTATTTATCAGCAGGATACTAGCTGTTAAAATTAGAAAAAATAAATCTAAAATATCTTAAATTTACAGGTTGGAAAAAATAATATATACATATATATATATATATATATAAAATTGGAGTAATAAAATAATTAAATAACAATCATCACACAAATTTTTTTGTTAAATTAAATATCTCAAACATTATCTTCTCAAAAAAACAAAAAAAAAAAACAAAAACATCAATAGTGACAATAAGATATCGTTCTCTTCATACCTTTCCAATATAAACGATATTTAATTGTTTTTTTTAATACCCTAATAATAATAAAAATGATATTTTTTAAATTTAAACCTTCATGTTAATAATGATGATGATACCAATAATACATTGACAAGTACTAACGACGACCACATTTCTGGTCAAGCAGACACAATAGAAAATGGGAAAACGTAGCAAAAAATAAAAGTAGCTGGTTAACTACGACCTGGTTATCAATTATATTGATAGTTTAAGAAAATTAGACTTTGTTCTAGAAGTTTGTCAATTGACTCAGTTGCAGTTCATGCTTTAAGCTTTTGTCAAAAAAGAAAAAAAGGAAAGAATTTTCAGGGCATAGAGGTACCTGAGATTTCAAGGAGGGGAGACTATCACGGATTGAGGCAAAAAGCTCAAGTGCAGCTTTGTTAATGGAGAATTGTGGGTTGGTTTTGGTGCACAGGAATTCAAAGAGAGGAAAAGACTCCTTTAGAGTTGATGATGAAACCAAATCCTCTCCTCCTCCACCCTGAATAATATAGTCTTTGGAACAAGCAGGCCAAGTAAAGAAAGCTATGGTGGTACTGTTTGGTTGCTGAGAAACTTTGTATCTTACTGACAAAGATTGCTGTTCATTTTGATTGATTTCACTGTACAGGTCCCGAACTGCAGCCCAAGAATGGTACAGGACACCAGAGCTGACCACCAAATTTGCCAACTCTAACCCGCTGCTAAATCTGTCATCAAGAAACAAAAAAGCTAAGAAATCATGATGCATCAAAGAAAGAAAACAAGCTGCACAAAAGAAATGAAAATGTTTTTTACTTACAAGTGAAATTGGCTCATCCTCTGTTACTTTGTTCGATCTACTTAGAAAATCAGCAACGTATAATATAGAATATATTGTGTCTTGATAGTTATAACATCGGTGAGAATCAATACCAAAATTAGCTGAGTTATCTAAATTTCGTAGAACAAAAGCATGGATTAGACTATAAAGAAATGTCAACAATATGCTAAAGATTCCTAATTAAAAAAAAAAAAAAAAGACTATTTATGCTAAAGAATTATGTTGTTTAGCATTCTAGCCTATCAATTTACCGTCTTTCATTTCTTGGACTCCGCAACTAAAATATGTTAACCCAAGCCCTTTTTTAGAGAGTAGAGACTGGTGGCCTTGTATGCGAGACCATGATGGTTGTTGGATTATGGTATGGGCTTGTTTATTCATTTAGGACAGTACTCCAATCTTATGGGTGATTGTGGATGGCTAAATAGGGTCTTCAAATGGAATGGGGTCTCTCTCTTTTTTTTTACCCAAAAAAACAAATCCTTCTCTCTTTTTCCAGAGCATTACCTAAGTACACAACATTTTTTTTTTTTTTTGGTACAATTATTTTTATAAGAAATAGTTAAGAGATATGTTTTTTTTTTTTTCCTTTCTACCCAAAAAAACAAATCCTTCTCTCTTTTTCCAAAGCATTACCTAAAGGACACAACATTTTTTTTATACAATTATTTTTATAAGAAATAGTTAAGACGGTAAGTTATGATTTCACATCATCCACAATTGACACTATTTTTATTAAGGAAAAATTAACGGATGTCATAAGAGTATTGATTTATGATATATTTTGTTAAAAACTTTATGAGAAAAAAATTAATTTTTTGACAACTTTTTATATTTTCTATAAAAGGGTGTCAAAATTTTCCTTAAATTATTTATTAACAATTACCCCTTTTTATTATGCATAAAAATACAATTATTGTTGAAGTTTTGGATAAAATACGTATTTGGTCTGTTGATGTGGCAATAAACTAATTTTTTATTTTGACCATTTGTCACGCCAACAATTTTCATCCAAAAGATAACGATAGTGACTAAATTGACATGATACTAAAAGGCTAGAGATCAAATCAACACAATTGAAATTTTAGGAATTAAAGTAAAATATAATGTAAAAGATCGGGACTAAATACATAAATTACCCTAAAGTTTTTTTATTATGCACAAAAATATTTGCATTTTTTTTTTGGGTTGGTTTAAAGCGAGCAAAAGTGTAAATGATCGTGAACCTATGATTTTTATAAGTTAACTACCGGTAACAATTTGGACTTATTTCTAAACAAGAGGCAACCTACTCCTTATATGAATTGCTCCTTTCACTCTCAAAATCTTATTTTTGACTTTTGTTGATTAATTTCCAATATTTTCCCAACTACCCAATTATGAATATTAAATGAAAAATGTAGAAATATTAGAAAATCATGAATGATCTTGTGGAGGAGAATTATGGTAGGGTATTTCAATGGTATAGAGTGGCCTTTCCTTGCTGAAAGAGACGAATAAACAATGCCAAAAAGAAAAAAAGAAAAAAAAAAATTTCTTTGATAATGATGACTAAAAGTGTTTTCATCCAAACACATCCAAGTATCCAACCCAAAATGGCAAAAGAAACACATGAAAAATTTAAAATAAAAACAAAAAAGAAATTAAAAAGATGCTGTCCTTAATTTACAATTTATTGAGGAATGAATTCAAAATACCACACATGTTTGAAGGAAAGTGCATACATAAATATTGAAATATGCGATCTATATCATATAAAATTTCAAGGAATCTCTAGGGAGCCAATAGCATACTTGTCGTGATCCTTCATTAGGTTACTGAGATTTGAACTATAAGAAGTTCCCATTATCTCTTTATACTCTTTCCACCATTGCATGAAGCTGCTTTGTGGCAAGAAAATCTCAGGTGATACTGCATAATATTTCATCAAACCATACACATAGTTTTCAAACTCAAGCAGTTTTTTCAATTCTTTCTCCATATCACTTGATTCTCCGCTACTCAGCAATTTGCATGAAATGTGAGCCTCCTCAACATGTGCCCAAAAGCAAGAATCCTCTGTTAGACTTGAGGCCACGTTTTGTTTCTTCAATTTATTTGGAACACTTGCAGGTTTTTCTTTCAACCATTGCTCCAATTTTTTGTAATGCACAGGCCTTCCTGACTTTATGTAGTCTTGTCCACCACCCTTGTAGTATTCAGCTATGTCCAGTGGTTCAATCATACGTCGAAAATTTGTTCCTGCACCGAGCCATCGAGTACGAAAGGATGCACCTTCTTTCTGAGGCTTTTTCTCTGCTTCATCGACCATGTCTACCCAATAATGAGTGAGGATTGTCTTAAACTCTACCACCTTAATATCACTTTGGGAGCTTCCACTCTTGAAGCTATCATAATATCCAATTCCCTTTTCCTTAAAACACTTCTTGTACCATTCAAGGTAGGCCATATTTATTTTCATTTTATTCAACTTCTTGGAAGGATCAAAACCCTGCCTCCTGGACTCTGCCAATTTCGTTTCCTGTTTCTCTATCTTTGTAATCAGATTGTCGAGCCCATTGTTCTGCCCTTGTAACTGCAATGAATTTTAAAAATGAGTTAGCCTAGAAGTGGAATTATGGAAGATCTCAATGGCAAAGATTTTACAAGGTAGTAATTTTAGCTATGTATGAGATCTTAGAGATTTTGATTACTTTGTTGATTGATGTATTAGAAGTATGTGATTAAATGATTAAATTTATCATATTCTAATAATTTAAACTTCTAGGACAATTTTTAATTTAACAAGGTATCAAAACAGGAGATACTGAATATTTCATTCTTTACATAACAATGTTTAGGTGTATCATATATTATATGGGAACTATAACATGAGATATAGGCTATATAGCACAAATAAGCATTGGAACTATATTTGATCCAAAAAAAAAGGTTGTGATTGAGCTACCTGTGGTCGCATTAGTCTAGTTGCTACTAACTGTATAATAATGCCTGCACGTAGTGGAAGTGTAGTCCATTGAAGCAACCCTGTGGTATCCCCACAAATTACCTTACAATTGAGATATTCCACAATCTTTCTGTAGAGCTCCAAAACTTGATTAGGATTTTCATTTCCAGGACCGTCTGAGTAGGTAGCCGTCAACAACTCCAAAATGGTTTGAGAGTCCTCAAAACAACCACATCCAGATTCTGAACACAAGAGAAAAGTCCCAAAAGGCTTGTAGACATTTGTTTGTGAAGCCAATTCAGTCGCAGGAGGATTGTGGGGTGAAATTAGGACTCTTGGGACTGGATCTTGATCAGAAACTACATGCAGAAAACAAGAGTTCCATGTTGGGTATTTAAATATGGCATTTTGCAGGCCATTATCGCCAATAAGGGGTGAACCAAAAGTGATGCAAAGTGGGCGTTTTGTGATTGAAAAATCGATTGTTTCTAGCAGCCATAAGGTAAAGAGAGTGGCAACAGATCCTCCAAATGAGTTTCCAGTGATAATTAATACTTTGGAATTGTCAATCTGCATTAACACAAGAATCTTACTATGTTATCAATAAGACAAATTATTATTTTTAAGCATCAAGTTTTACTATCATATGAAACATCAACATTTTTAATATTTTCAATTATAATCTAGAATTGTTTTTAGCTAGCTATAAATTAATAAACAAGTATAATATTATTTTAACTATAGTAATATGATAATTAGTTTTCTAATTTGCTCGAAAACAAGCCAAACTTGAGAAAATATTTAGTAAATACTCTTTTTCTTTCTATGGCAAAAACGGTAGATACCAAATACGTGTATAATTAGTTTTCTAATTTTTTTTTTTTTAACAATATCTTGTAAAATTATACGAAGGTAACAAAAGCATAAGCTATATTAAAAAAAAAAGAATATAATAAAAAAGTAATTTAACACTTATAGTTTTTCATTTACTCAAAATTTTCATTCAAATCCGTAACATATCTGTATGTACTTTCATTTAGTAATTTTTTTTCCCCATTTTTATGCTGAATTTTTTATATTAAATTTTTTTAATTGAATAAATTACATAAATAATCCGTACCATATATCACTAACTAAGAATGTAGGTTTTAAAATATATATATATATATATATATATATATTAGAGAAAGAAAATAAGAATGTAGTTTTTTTGAAAAAAAAAAATTCTTGTAAATATGTAATATCAAAATATGTATTTATGAAAATAGTTAAGTGATACATATGTGTGTGTGTATATATATATATTTTTATCGAAGTAAAGTATATGTAATATCCTATAAAAAAAAGTATAATGTACATGTAAATATGTAATAATGATTTTTAAAATCTTGTTGAGATATCAGATATCGCGTTATTTTGGTATCCATAATAGAAAATTCTTTTTGAACTCAAAAAAGAGTTTTCAATATCTTAAGGGCCCGTTTGGTAATGTTGTTCTAGTATCATTGTTTAATACGTGTTGTGTTGTTTAAATAATGAAAACTGTTATTTAAATACCCCTATCAAACACCACCTAAAATAGAATCAGGACATCAATTTCATATCTAACAGAAAACTATCATAAATTTACATTTAAAGAAAGATATCTTAAAATAGGGTTCATAAATATGTATTTTGATATTTCATATTTATTAGAAAATACTTGCAAAAATATCATAAATATTTGAAATTAGATGGGTTGACTTCAAGTTACACCACCCAATAACTTGTTTTTAAATTTATATTTTGAAAATCCAACTATTGAATTACATGTTTTATATATTCTTAACATATATGCCAATCTTTATGCTAATCAGATATAATTTACTATTTGAACCATAAAATCATATTTTATACATTATTTTAAACTACAAAAATTGAATTTAAACAATTAATTGATGACATGATTATTAATTTTTGACTATATTTAAATTTTGTAAGAATGAAGAATATATAAAAATAATGTAATCCAATAGTGAATTTATCAAAATTCAAATCTAATTAAAAAAATATTAAGTGTGTATCATTACTTAAAGTTACACTAGGTGTAACTTGAACTCCTAACTCCCAATATATATATATAATTTTTTTTATCTAAAAATTTGTTTTAATAAAATAATTATATAAAAAATATCATAAAAAGTATTGGTTAACATCTCAAATACTAACAAGATATGGTTTTCATTAGAATTTTCGTATATTAACGATATATTTTATATTCAAAACCATAATAATAAAACTATTAAGAATTTTACTAATGTATGATCTTAAAATATATATTAATAATTCATTTTAGGAAACTTTTTATGAAAAAAATATAAAAATAATTTACTATTTTGACATTTTTTTTTTCATAGAGTTTTACTAACGTGTGCGAAACTCTTTTCTGGAAACTTGAACCTCGATCTTTACCTCTTACACCCTACAAGCACTTATACTTGTGGAGTGATCATCACACTAAAGGTATGTGATGGTATAACTTTTCCAATTTTCCATAAATTTTTTTTAAAATGAATGATTAATATATACCATAAGAACATATATTAATCAGACCCTAATATTAATAATAACAATAATAATGACTTACAAATGACTAGCAAGTAATAACGACCTCGTTTCAGTTCTGGTCAAACAGACAAAGTAACATTCTAGTGATTAGTAATTGTCGTACACGACATATATATGGAACTTTTTAGGTGGAAATAAAAAAAAAAAACCTTTTAGGAAATTAGAAGTTGCTCAGAGAGAAGTTGTTAAAGCTGTTTGACCATTGACTCAGTCAACCACAGCCATGCTCATGCTTAGGCCTCGTCAATGGGCCGGGCCGGGCCGACCCGGCCCGTTTTTACTTGGCCCATGGGTCTAATGGACTGGGCTTAATGGGCTATTGACTAGTCAATGGGCTGGGTCGGGCCGGGCTGGATGAAAAAACCTAACCCATGGCCCTACCCATGGGCAATGCCCACTTGGGCTTTAGCGGGCTGGCCTAGTGAGATGGGTTTAATGGGCTACCCATGGGTATTTTTAACAGGTCTTCAATGGGGTTATAAAAATTTAACCAAAATAAGTATAATTATATATTATTACAAACTATCAAATTGAACAATTAAATCTACTAAAAAGATTCTATTAAAAAAAATACTAAGACATACCTCTTAAAAAGGTACTAAAATAGGATTAATTAACTTGTATTGATAAGAATAAATAAGTACATTGAAATTTTCATGAATATATTAGATTGAAAATAGTTGCATCACTACAAAATGTGTACATCCCAACTAGGTTGAACAATATTTGATTCTTCAAATATTTAAATATTTGAAGAATCAAATATCAATTCTTAAAGGAAATATTTGAGGAATAAAATATCAATTCTTTAAGGAAATATATGAAGAATCAAATATCAACTCATTAAGGAAAGAATTTCTTCCAACCAATGGTAAGCTTTTTTTTTTTTTTTAAAGAAATTTCTGCTATGATTGTATCATTGTAACTTGTAAGGAAAGAATTGGAATTTATCAAAGGAAAAAATGATTTTCTTTCCAGAGGCACAGAGGTAGGGCAATAGTCATCTTAGTAACTTTGTTTAAAAATCAAAACTACTAGACTAATACCAAAATATATATATTTATTATGCATATTGTATCACAATCATTCCAAGTATTTAGTGGTTAGGTGTGTGGTCTTAAAGTTTTTATAATGTCTAAAGTTCAATCCCTCACCCACCCAACCCCCAAATTATTTTGTTATAAATTTTGGACAACGGGTCGGACTAAGGGGCTGGGCTAACGGGCTAGGCTAACGGGCCGGCCCACCGGGTGCCCATGGGTAAAGAAACCAACCCATAGCCTGTCCCATTGGGCTATTGGGCTGCCCACGGGTTTCAATATTACCGGGCCGGGCCGCCCATTAGCCTGGTGGGCTAGCGGGCTACTGGGCCAGTCCATGGGTCATGGGCTATTTGATGACCCTTCATGCTTAAGCTTTTGCCAAGCTAAGTAGTAAAGTACTATGTAACAAAACAGAATAAAAAGAAAGAATTTTCAGGCGATGGAGTTACCTGAGATTTCAAGGTGGGGAGCCTGTCACTGATGGAGGCAAAAAGCTCAAGTGCAGCTTTGTTAATGGAGAAATCTGGGTTGTTTTTGTTGCTCAGAAAATTGAAGAGAGGAAAAGACTCCTTTAGAGTTGATGATGAAACCAAATCTCCTCTTTCCTGAATATAGTCTTTGCCACAAGCAGGCAAAGTAGAAAAAGCTATGAAGGTACAGTTTGGTTGCTGAGAAACTTTGTGTCTTACTGGGTGTTCATTTTGATTGATCATTTCTCCATGGAGGTCCTGAACTGTTGCCAAGGATTGGTTCAGGACACCAGAGCTGACTACGAAATTTGCCAATTCTGGGCTACTGCTAAATGTCTGTGAAGGATCCATAACTAGTCTCAAAATTTTGAAACTAAGGCTGTAGATATTGTTGTAACTTATAACCCAATGCTAAATCTGCAAACAAGAATCAAAGAAAACTATAGGTCAGAAATGGTGATGGATCAATGTTAAAGAAGTAAATTTCTTGGTCAAGAAACAAATTGTGAGAGGCTCAACAAAACCAAACAACTAAAAAATGAAAAACAAATGCATTGGGTTTTCACTTACCAGATAAATTAATTTGGTCACTCTCTGGGGCTTTGTTGGATCTGCTTAGGTATAATAGAAAGAAAGAAGTGAATTTCATGGTCAAGAAACAAATTGTGAGAGAGAACAAAACCAAACAATTCTAAAAAAGGAAAAGAAGAAATGCATTTAGTTTTCACTTAATTAACTTCGTCACTCACTGGGGCTTTGTTGGATCTGACTAGGCAATAGAAAGCTTTTGTCTTCTGAGTTATAAGTTTATAACAATGATTGAGAGTTATATATATATATATATATATATATGCCAATCTTTGCTTCCTGGTCTCTGAAGAAAATTCCTAGAAATGAAGTAGAACCAGAGGCGAAGGTAAAATTTGAAGGGTATATGCTCTACCGAATTTTTCCACACGTAAAGAATAAAATAGACATCAGCAAACCATATAGTCCAGACCCTTAGACTTTAAGGACTGCACTGGGCCATATCGGAGAACGTAATGATCGTTGGATAATAGCCTTAGCTATTTCAATGTGCTTAATATAATATATTATACTTGAATTACACTCTTAATTTTGTTTTTCGTTTTTTTTTTTTTTTTTTTGAGAGAGAATTACACTTTAACTAATCATCCATGCTTTACACTCGGAACTTTGAAAGAACCTTCTTAGGAGTTAGGAAGAAAAAATGGCACTCTCAAGTCCGTGTAGTGGGATCCGGATAATGAATTGGAGAGTCTCCATTTATGCATTCCACTTGGTATTTTGTCGGGAATCTTCTTATAAAAAAATGTCATTCTGAGGTCCAGGTCAGCTAGAGGGAAATTAATGGCGCTGCTGACATTCTTGCTATAAGTACACATCTTTCCCAAACTTGCTGAATTCTCAACTTGCTAAAATGATATAAATTATGATTGATGGATAAAGTCTAATAATATCATTCACACATGAGCTGGTTAATACCATCACTTATCTATCAAATACATCTTTATTATTTGCTGATTATTTCAGCAAATTGTTAATAAAGTTATGTTCATGGACTTATTCTTTTCTGTTTTTTCTTTTTTTTTGGTGTGAAATGTGATACACATGGCCGCACCTGTTGTATACAAATTCTAGTTTAATCAATGAAGAGGGTAAAGTTAGAGAAGACGAATTCATTCACCTGAGCTTGCCATGAGCGACGAAACTAAAATAATAAATAATCAAAAATGGGTAAGACGACGGATCGATATACCGGATGGAGGATGAAGGGGATGGGTGAAACCTCCATAGTTAATGGACTCCGAATGGACGGACACAAGGGGGTAGATATCGAGGCCATGTGGCATCTACATGGCTTAAGTAGTCTCCAAGAAACCCTAACTGGGAATGTTTTGTACCCCACGATTAACCTTGGTCAATATAATCTCAAAATGGGAAGAATCCCGTAAAATACGCGCATTTATAAGGATCTTCCTCATAAGAAAACATCTTCCTAAGCAAGAAACGAAGGTTAGTTCTATACTACTATAAAAGCCCTAAGCCATCAAAGAAACAAGGTACGCATAATTTCCCAAACTCTAGCACTTTAGAGTTGTGAAGAGAGCTCTCTAACTTAACCTTCGAAGGGTCTTTGACTGGTACACACTGGTACTCTCTTAACATCTTCTTTTTCTATGTTTTGCAAGTGTTGTCTTAGGCACGTGAGGACTGTGCGACTTACTGACGATTTTTGGCTTTATCAGTTGGTGCCGTATGTGGAAAACGAAGGTATGACTTGTAAGCCATACTACCGCTTCCTGGACAAAGAGTTGCATGATGCTCATTCACTCAATGGCGACCACCAACAATGTTCAAGGAGACAAACCACACATTGCCACCCTTGAGAGACAGGTTCAAACTCTCACTGCTGCTGTAGAACACCTCACCAAGCAAAACCATGATATAAAGGAGCAGCTGAGAGAACGTGGGGCTGAACACTCAGGAGGAGGACCAAGAAGGCACCAACGCCGAGAGAAGGGACCAAAAAGGCCTGGAAGGTAGCAATGCCCCAAGCAGACTAGAGCGACAGGACACGAGCCGTCCATCCGCTGCAGATACGGCTCCACCTCATATGGTTGAGGAGATGCAAATGACGAAGGAACAGATGGACTTCATGATGAACACCCTTAGAGGACAAGTGTTGAGCAACCTCGATGACTCAGTCTATCGAACTAATTAGCCATTCACCGTGTCCATCACTTCGTTCCCCCTTCCACCGAAGTTCCGTATATCGCAGGTGGAAAGCTACAACGGATCTAAGGATCCCCTAGATCACCTGAAGTCATTCAAGACCCTGATGCACCTTCAAGGAGTGACAGATGAGATCATGTGTAGGCTTTCCCCACTACGCTGAAGGACCCCGTAAGGGTTTGGTTTAGCAGGTTGACGCCCAACTCCATTAGTACCTTTAAGGAGTTAAGTGCCCAGTTTGCCTCACACTTTATTAGGGGACACAAATATAAAAAGTCCACTGCATGCTTGATGAGCATTAAGCAAAAGGAGGATGAGACGCTGAGGTCTTACATAGCTCGCTTTAACAAAGAGGCACTCTCAATCGATGAAGTAGATGACAAGATACTTATAGCCGCATTCACGAATGGGCTACGGAAGGGTAATTTTCTAATTTCTTTATATAAGAATGACCCAAAAACCATGTCGAATATGCTTTACAGGGCTACTAAGTACATGAATGTGAAAGATGCACTACTAGCTCACGAAGAGAAGCTTAAAAAGAGAGAAAGACAGGATGAAGCACGGTAGGATAGAAGGTGAAAGATAGCCAGGACAGGAGATAGAAGGGAAGATAGATGATCCAAGCCTCCCACCGAAAGATTCACAAGTTTCACCCCTTTGAACACCCTAATTGATCAAGTCCTGATGCAGATCAAGGACGAAGGAGCCCTGACATTCCCTGGCAAGTTGAAAGGAGACCCTAGCAAGAGGTCTAAAGATAAGTACTATCGTTTCCATTGCCATCGCAATCACGGTCATGATACATCCAATTGCTATGACTTGAAGCTGCAAATAAAAGCTCTTATCAGGCAAGGGAAGTTGCAGAGGTTCATCGGTAAGGAAGGGATGGACCAGCCTGAAGAGCAGCTTGCCCGGAGAGAAGACGAGCGCCTTAGGCAACCCTTGGGAGACATAAGGATGATTATAGGGGGGCAATGCAGCCCCCAGTTCCTCTAAAAATGAGCGCAAGACCTACCTTCAGATGGTTCATAATGTCCAACTGACGGGTTCCGTCCTAAAGATAGCGTGAATCAACAACCTCATAATTGGATTTACAGAGGAAGATGCATGACGTCTTCATCACTCACACAACGATGCACTTGTGGTCAGCATACATGTAGGGGACTATAACACACACCGGGTCCTTGTGGACAACGGGAGCTTTGTTGATATCCTATACTATCTGGCATTCTAGCAAATGAGGTTTGGGAGAGAACAGCTGATTCCGACCAACGCACCGCTCATTGGATTCGGAGGAACAAGGGTGCATCCCCTAGGAATAGTCACCTTACCAGTAACGGTTGGAGATTACGCTCAGCAGATCACCAAAGATGTCACGTTCCTAGTTGTTGATTGTTCATCTGTTTACAATGCCATACTGGGTCACCTTACTTTGAATTCATGGAAGGCCGTAACATCAATCTACCATTTGATGATTAAGTTCCCCACCGAGTACGGAGTAGGAGAGGTAAGGGGAGATTAAGTGGTAGCACGCGAATGCTACATTGTCATGCTGAAAATGGACGACCATTTACAGACTATATGTATAAAGGAACAACGAACAGTGGCAGACCTGGTGGAAAGATTGGAAGAAGTGCTCCTTGACGATTCTAGGCCTAAACGAACAACCAGGATAGGCACTTTGGTTAGCCAGCCAACCAGTCCGTCAAGCACTCACAACATTTCTAAGGAAAATCCAAGACGTGTTCACCTGGAGCCATGAGGACATGCCCGGAATTGATCCGTCAATCATAGTCTACAAGTTGAACATGTTGCCCTCTTTCTTTCCCATCCAGTAGAGGAAGCGGGTGTTTGCACAGAAGCAAGATGGAGCCATAGCCAATAAGGTTTGCAAATTACAGGAAGCAAACTTCATTCGAGAAGTGTACTACCCCGACTGGCTGACCAATGTGGTGATGGTTAAGAAAACCAACGGGAAGTGAAGGATGTGCGTAAACTTCACGGACCTAAGCAGGGCCTGCCCCAAGGATAGCTACCCTTTCCTGTGGATTGACATATTGGTAGACTCAATAGCAAGACACTAACTGCTGAGTTTCATGGATGCATTCTTGGGTTACAACTAGATCAGGTTGGACGAGACCGATCAAGAGAAGACTTCATTTGCCACTAACTAGGGTCTCTTTCTAGTACAAAGTGATGTCATTTGGACTCAAGAATGCGGGCGCCACGTATCAAAGGTTGATGAAAAAAATATTTGCACATCAGATTAGGAGGAATGTGCAAGTTTACGTGGACGACATGTTGGTAAAGAGCATACGGGATGACGACCACTTGAACGACCTCTAAAAGACCTTCGACACCCTTCGGTCTTACAACATGAAACTAAATCCAAGCAAGTGTGCATTCAGGGTAATGGCAGGAAAATTCTTGGGATTCATGGTATCCCAAAGAGGTATTGAGGTCAACCCGGAGAAGATACAGACCATAGTGGAGTTAACATCGCCGAAGACTGTCAAGGAGGTATAGAGCCTGAACAGCAAGGTAGCCGCATTGAATAGGTTCGTCTCAAGAGCAATGGATAAGTGCCTACCTTTCTTCCGCACATTGAAGAAGTCATTTGAATGGACGACTGAGTGTTAGCAAGCGTTTGAAGACCTGAAGGCATATCTTTCATCCCCGCCATTGGTAAGCCCATCCAAACTAGGGGAAGAAGTATTCCTATACCTAGCCGTCTCCTCGGCCATTGTTAGCGTGGCTTTAGTCAGAGAAAAGGACGGGGTGCAAAAACCTATGTACTTCACAAGCCGAGCACTCTGAGGAGTAGAAGAGAAATACCTCCTAATGGAAAAGCTCGCTTTCGCATTAGTGACTATAGCACGGAAGCTCAAGTCGTATTTCCAGGCACACATTGTGATTGTCCTAACAGACAAGCCCCTAGAACAGCAATGAGTAGCCCTGAAGCTACTAGACGGATGGCATTATGGGCAGTTGAATTGAGCGAATTCGACATACAGTATCGACTTCGCACAGCTATAAAGGGGCAAGTGCTCACTTCATCACAAAATTCACTCTCATGGAAGGCCAGGGGGCAGAAGAGAGCCCACAATAGAGCATCCACACGGACAGATCTTCTAACAAGTAAGCAGGCAGAGCTGGTGTGGTACTCCACAACCTGGAGGGGGACAGGGTCGAATACATGATCCGTCTTGATTTCCCTACGACCAATAACGAGGCAGAGTACGAAGCTTTGATAGCAGGACTGGATCTCGCCAAAGCAGCATGAGCTGCAAATATAGTCGTGTATTGCGACTCTCAAGTAGTAACCAGTTAGGTCAATGGTGACTATGTATGTAAGAATGAACGGATGAAGAAGTACCTTAAGCAAGTGAAGAATCGAGTAAGCAACTTCCAAGCAAAGTTTGTTCAAATACCAAGGGAGGAGAATGAGCACGTTGACCATCTTGCCAAAGCAGCATCAGTGGAGCAAACACCCATCCACAGCTAGGTACTATCCTTTGTTCAAATCTCACCATTAATAGACGGCATCAGTGTATAAGAAATAGGTTCTGAGAACTATTGGATGACACCAATAATCTCCTACTTGAGGGACGGCGTATTGCCTGACGGGAAGAAGGCTGCAAGGAGGTTGAACGTTCAAGCAGCGCGTTTCGTTCTGATTAAAGATGTTCTATACAAAAGAGGTTTCTCTTGATTGTACCTGAGGTGTCTCATCCTAGAGGAGGTAGACTATGTTATGCGAGAAGTCCACGAAGGAGTCTGTGGGAACCATTTTGGGTCCCGGTCGTTAGTGCACAAACTCATCCAGGCAGGATACTATTGGCCTACCATGCAGAAGGATGTCATTACTTATGTCAAAACATGTGACAAGTGCTAGAGGTTTGCCAACCTCATCCGGTAGCCAGCAGAAGAACTCACTCCATTAACGGCCCCGTGGCCTTTTGCACAATGGGGGTTGGACATTAAGGGTTCGTTCCCAACAGCAATTCGACAGCTAAAGTTTCTGGAGGTCAGTATAGATTACTTCACCAAGTGGGTAGAAGCCGAAGCACTAGCCATCATCACGGAGAAAAACGTGCAAGGCTTCGTATGGAAAAACATCATCTGCAGGTATGGCATACCGAGAGTGTTGGTCTTCGACAGCGAGAAACAGTTCGACAACAATGAATTCAGAGACTTTTGCTCACAGCTAAGGATCAAGAATCACTACTCATCACCTGTCCACCCTCAAGCCAATGGACAAGTTGAGGTCACGAACCGATACTTGCTTAAAATCATCAAGACTCGGCTCGAGGGTGCAAGGGGTATATGGTCGGAAGAATTGCCGAGTGTCTTATGGGCATACAGGATGGCGACAAGGACACCTACAAGAGAGACACCGTTTCGACTAGCATTGGAAAGCGAGGTAGTCATTTCAGTTGAAGTGGGACTTGCAAGCTACAACGTAGGAAACCATGACGAGGATAGAAACAATGAAGCTATGTGTCTACAGCTTGATCTGGTGGACGAGATCAGGGCAACTGCTGAACAAAGATTAGCACGGTACCAGGACCTCATGGCCAAGCACTACAACTCCAAAGTCAGACATAGGGACTTCCAAGTTGGAGATCTTGTCTTAAGAAGAGTGATGGGTGCCACAAAAGACACCTCCTAGGGGAAGCTAGGACCTAACTGGTAAGGACCATACATAATTGCATCATGGCATTGGAAGGGGACCTACCACCTGGAGACACTGGACGGGTAAAAGTTGCATCACCCATGGAACACAGAACACTTAAAGAAGTACTACCAGTAGACAGTGGCAAGGGCGACGACACTCCTCCTTTCCAGTTTATTTCCTTTTAGTTTAATTTTTATTATCTGCAGCTTCTTTTAAGCCTAAGGGCAGTTTTTTCGTTTTCCAAAAGACAATTTTTATCAGTGAATTTTTCACAATAAAAGGAGTTATTCAGAAATGCCATGTGTATGCTATCTACATTTCTACATTATCATTATTAGGTCCCAAGTGGACGGATTCATCCCAAAAGGGGGTGACCATGAAATATTGCATCCAAAGTGAACGGGTTCACCCCAAAAGGGGTGTATTGAAATTATTAAGTCCATAAAGTGGATGGATTCATCCTAAAGGGATGACCCATGATTATCCAATCCACACAAGTGGATGTGTTCATCCTAGAAAGATGATTTATGTTTAACAAGTCCATAAAGTGGACGGGTTCATCCCAACGGGTCCGTCCCACGAAATGGACGTACTTACTAAATCCAAAAAGTGGACGGGTTCGTCCCACGAAACAGAGATATTCCTTAAGTCCATAATGTGGACGGGTTCATCCCAAAAGGATAAGCTTATATTCACAAAATGGAAAAGGTTCGTACTAAAATGATAAATTGTATTAGGTCCACAAAATGGACAGGCCCATCCGAAAAGGGATAACTTATGTTTGTTTAATCTGCAAAGTGGACGGGTTCATCCCAAGGGATGAGTTAAAGTTATAAATCCACGAGTAGACGGCTCATTATAAAAGATGAATTTGAAGAATACAAGTCCACACAAATGGATAAATATCCCAAAGGGTTCATTAAAAATTGGCAAGACCACTAGTAGACGGACCGACACCATGGGGTGACATAAATACAAAGTCCAAAAGTAAATAGGTGGACAGGTTCATCACAATAATAGGAGCTCTTAACAATATTGCATGCCATTTCTACATAAAAGTCCAAAAATGGATGAATATATATGTCCAAGGGTGCCATTTAAGAAATACCAAACTGAATGGGTATATTAAGCTTTCAAATAAATTGGTCCTTCAATAAAAAGTAACATATGAACAAAAACAAGCGACGAATAAATAAAGATAGTAAATACAAGGAAAATGTTTACATCTAAAGTTGACAAAGGAAATGGATACAGTTTTAAAGTAATCTAAAGATAATTTACAAAGTAAAAAGAAAAAACTACAATTGAGCTATAGGGATCCCTACATCCTTCTTTTCCGCTGTAAGATCTCCTTAAAGATGACAGGCAACATCCTTGACAGATTTCTCTTGTTCAACTTGGGTAGCATCGCCGTCACTGTGAGGGTCAGGATTGGTCTCCTCAGCAAAAAGTTCGTCGGTTCCTTTGGAGTTGACAGGCTAGGCTAGAGTTTGAGCCTGTGCATCAATAGAGATGTGTGAAAGGTCTAGATCAGGGAAAAAGGCCTTGACCTAACGGAAGTAGTCATCAAAATCGTCGGTAAAGGAGACCCCAAGCTCCTTTAGAAGGGCGTCGAAGTCGCGATACTCTCGTACTGCATCCTCCTTAGCTTGATGGAGTTGACTTCTTGCCTCCGAGATCCCTCTTTCCTTATCTTTAAGTATTTCTTTTAGCGCCTCTACTTACGCCTCTGACTCCTCCAACAGTTTCTCTGTCAGGCCCAACTTGTTAATTTAGACCTCCTTCTAGGCTGTCAACTCTCTAATCTCCATCTCCCTTGCCTCAACCTTTTCTTTTAGACAACCCAGCATCGTCTCATGGGATGCATAGCGGTCTATCAGACCTTTCATCATAACCAACCCTTACAAGGATTCAAAAATGCTTGTTAGAATAAGAAATAAGACAATAACACGAATGAAAGGAAAATGACGGATATATACCTGAGCCAGGCTGAAAAGACCCGTCTCTCCTACAGCCTTGGTGGCATGGTTGCCCAGGTCCTCGTAATCTTCATCCTTGATGATTGAAGAAATTTGTTTGAGGTCATACTGAAGTCCTCTCGAAGGAGGACAGGGGGGTTTCTTGGTGACAGGACCCTTACCAACCATCAAGCCCTTCCCCTTTCCTGGACCAGGCTTGGGGGGCAGTTTGCTAGTGGCAAGAGTCTCACCAACCACTGACCCCGTCACTTTGGGCTTTTTAGGTTGATGGTCCACTCTTTCAATTGGCTTTCTTTTCGTGGATGGGTGAGCCGTACCCGTCACCTTAGGAGGTAGGCTTCCCTCCTACTTCTTCTTGGTAGCAGCCTACTGCTTGATGTAAGCCTTCCTCCTGCTTTCTTCCATTTCTGCACAAAAATGGACGGAAAAGAGCCATATAACCACTATTATAATAAAAGGCAAGTAAGATGACGGACTTACGTTTGTGTACTTGGCTGTCGTAGTGACGGGCGACTGCTATGGGTTCTGGACCGTCACAGTACCAGTGAAGAGTATCTAAAGTAACTAGCTACGCCCACGTTCTTTCCGACAACTAGATCTTGAATATCCTCTCAAGGAAACTCCACTGTTCAAGTGTTATCTCCGAAAGGTCTCGAGTTGTAATAGGAGACAATTAGAACATTATGTAGAAAGAGAAATAAAAAGAGGTTTCACGCAGACGGACACCTACCAGACGGGGGCATTATACCCCAAGTTTTGTCCACTGGCATGTAATCTTGGTTGTCAGGGTGACACATCCAGTCGGCCCCTTGAAGGAAGAAGTACTAACTCTTCCAGTTTTTATTGGAATCAGGGATCTCGTACACTAGCTTGAGGGTCGGTTTCCTCGATAAAAAGCTATACATACCCTTGGACTGGACTATTTTGGAAGGACGGTAGCAGTGGAAGAACTTGGTGTGCTATCGCAGGCAACCAAAAATAAAACCTATACTCTTAAAAATACATGTAGTGGTGTGAGTAAGGATCGTTCCCACAAAGAGTGTTTAACCTAGTTTTATGCTACGTGAACAAGGATGAGGGGGGGGGGGTGGTGTTTGAGTATAATAAAAACAATTTTAAGAAAAACAACTAAGGAACAATTCAAATTAAAGTATCAAAATCAATCAAAAGAACAAACCTTGGTCTAAGTCAACATCCGCTATCGGAATATTATTACTAATCATCGATGCAAGCATATATCAATTCATACTTTGAATATTCACCGTTGGAACTATTTTTCTATCTCTCCTTAGTTGCAGTTAATTAGAAAACAAGCGATCTAATTAACCCTAATACTAAACAACCCAAGACAAGTGCTAAAGGTTTAATCTAATAGCAGCCTTAAGAATTAGAGAGATCGATGAAGCTAAACAACACAAGCACAAGCAGTTGCATTTAATTTAGTTGAGCATTCTTCCTAAGATCTAATAATTTCTTACGCAGCAAATCATTAAATCTTGGTTGCTTCACAAATTAGAGATATTAAACAATTACAGATTTGGTATCTAACCTAGTAGTAGATTGCAACAAATAATAAACTAGTTGGCCTCCTAGTAATTAAACGAGACAATCATGAAAATAGGCACAGAAGAACATCCGATATTCAAAGCATAAATTGAACAATAAAAACAAATTAGATCTCATAGTTTTATTGATTTCAAGGCTTCAGTTTCCTTCAACCAAGTAAAAAAGTTTAGCCAAGTAGGGCCATGATGAAAACTCGAAGGATAAATTGGAGAAGAGGGGAGAGAGAGACATGTGTCCAATCTGATTTCTCCTCCCCCTTTTACATGTTAATTCTCGCTTTCCCAAGCCTACAAAATCTCCTAAAAACATTTTAAATAATAATATCCAAATCTGACTAATTAAGGAAAAATATTAAAAATAAAACAAAGTCCTAATATAATTAGGAAAGTGGTGTTCTTCAGTTGGAAATTTTGTGTACCAGATTTGGAAACTTCTAAAAATAAACCGCATCAGATCCGAGTATTAGAATTTCAGACAAAGGAACATTCTAGAACGTCAGTAGTACATGTGCAGCAACTTCAAGCCCGATTTCGACCTTGATGCTGCCCATATCTCTTAAAACTCAAAACATGAAAGCTTTGTCTTGGCATTCCATAGCATCTTGAATCATCTCAATTGGAGCTCAGATGAGAGGGTTATACTCAGATTATGAAGCGATGTCAAAGCTGTCCAGAATCGCTCAATTAACTACGTTTTGCACTTAATGCCTCCATTTGCATCCTAAATAAAAAATATAAGAATAATGAGTACATTTAGGCACCAAATAAGTATAAAAGACTAAACATTAAGGGAGAAAAATATAACATTTTGCATTCTCATCAGAACTCCTCCACTGTCATCCTGCATGCCCCTTTGGATAACAGGCCGTATAAAACTTCAGCACCTAGGAAGACTCTCCAAGCATTCGGAGAGACTTAGGTGATGGCCAATCCTAGGTACTGAAGAAGACGATGGTGAAAAGCACTCAAAGGGAACCTGAGCCTTGCCTTTAGCATTTGCTTATATACCCCAATGTCCTTAATGTCCTTATAGTAGCACTTCTCAAACTTGAAAGGCAGACGGATAGGGATGTTGACGGGGATATGATATTTTTCCCTAAGGGTTTCAAAGTGTTTTCTTTGTATTATGGAGTTAAAATCATTCACAGTCCACAATGGAAGGAGTATGAACTACCTAAGACCGTCTGGCCCTATAACGAACTGAATTGAGGGCTCATCACTTCCTATGCCTTCATCCTCGTTGGAGTCACTTTCTGATCCATCTACATCCAAATCATCATCCTCTTCCACGGAAGGTGAGTTGGCAGATGATACCCTTTCATCAGAAGAAGAGGTGTCGGGGTCATCCTGACCTAACAGATACATCTCATTGTAGCCCGCTCCCTCGCGGACACATAATTGTTCACTCGACGCACTAGACATCTGTCAACTACACATGACGGATAAACCCTAAGACTTTGACGGGTCTAAATAGACAATGGGTACGCAAAGTTTAAATGAATGATAAAGGAATTCAACATGAATAAAAGATACTTACCGGTTGAGCAAATGTGTAGAAGGCAACAAAGGTGTAGTGGACGGTTGCACAAGTAGACAGTATGCTTGTTTAATAAATAGGATGGTAACGCTCTGATTGTAAATTCGTTATGGAAAGTGAAAGTGAAAGGTAAGGAAGCCTGTATATATAGAGGGAACGGCACGGAAGACGAAGGGACGCTTTGGTACGAGTGATTAACCACTAAAAATATGCCATGTGTCCCTACGGCATTTATGGCCCTAGGCTAGCCTGTCAATCAAAGCACGTTTTTAAGGAACTGAGTTAGACCGTCACTTCACGGGTCCATCCGTGAAAGAAAGGGACGGACCCATAGAGTGAGGGGGCAACTGAAGAGGGTAAAGTTAGAAAAGACATATTCATTCACCTAAGCCTACCATGAGCGATGAAACTAAAATAATAAATAATTAAAAAGGGGTAAGACGACGAATCGATATTTCGGACAGAGGATGAAGGAGACGGGTGAAACCTCCATAGTGAATGGACTCCGAATAGACGTACACAAAGGGGTAGATATTGAGGCCACGTGGCATCTACATGGCTTAAGTAGTCTCCAAGAAACCCTTACTGGGAATGTCTTGTACCCCATGATTAACCCTGGTCAATGGAATCTCAAAATGGGAAGAATCTCATAAAATACGCGCATTTATGAGGATCTTCCTCATAAGGAAACATCTTCCTAAGCAAGAAACGAAGGCCGGTTCTATAATACTATAAAAGCCCTAAGCCATCAAAGAAACAAGGTACGCATAATTTTCCCAGTTCTGGCACTTTAGAATTATGAAAATAGCTCTCTAACTTAACATTCAAAGGGTCTTTGGCCGGTACCACACCGGTACTCTCTTAAGGTCTTCTTTTTCTGTGTTGTGTAGGTGTTGTCTTGGGCATGTGAGGATTGTGCGACTTACTGACGATTTTTGGCTTCATCAATGAAGTAAAGTTGCTATTTTGATAATTAAAAAATAATAAAGGACTCCATTCATCATTAGCATTTAAATCGACCCGACCCAACTCATTGGGTTGGGTTAGGTTATGAATTTTTTTTTTTAATTACAATGGGTTGGATTGGGTTCGGATCATGAGATTTTCAAATTCGTCTAACCCGACCCGACCCAACCCGACCTGACCTATATTTAATGCATTTTTAAAATTTAAAAAATATATTATATAATTTTGTTATTTACTTTTTTGTCCCTCTTCCTAAATAAAATCCAAACCCTAAGTTCTTCTCATGTAATTTATATTTGTTTGGTGTTATGCTCATGATTAGTTGGTTATAAATTTGCTCTTATTTTTGGTTGTGTTGTTCTAAAACTCAATTTAATAATAATAATAATAGTAATTAAAAAAAAAATTCCAACCCATGTGTCCAACTCGACCCACGTGAGTTACGTTGGGTTGGGTTGGATTTTTTTTAACCCACCATGGCGGGTTGGGTTGAAGAAACTCCTTAACTTGATCCAACCTGACCCATGCACACCCCTACTCACTAGTCACTAGATTCGTGGAATTTTCCTTATTTGATCACTATGCATTTGGTACGGGATAAAGTGGAAGGATATACTAGGGTTGAATAAAAATTGAAGATGGGTTATCTTTTAAAAAAAAAAAAAAAAATTAGTGAAGAAAAGAAGTAGGGGAAGGATGAAGCTAGATTTATGAGAGCCCATCATCTTTCATTCTCTGATTAATGTAATTTGGCAGGAAAAATAGAGAGAAAATAATATGAATAAATAAATTTGAAAATTTCACTCCTACAATTATTTTCAAAAAATAATCAGTCACTCTTACAATTTATTAAGAACAAATTTACACAAAGATATAATAAAAATTTAACACAAGAAATTTTTTTTTCCTCTCACTTTTTCTCCCGCTAGGCAAAACTTCAAATTGAGGAAATTTTCCCTTTTTTCACATCTTCCTTGAATCTTACCTCTACCTTATCTAGTATGGCAATCTTAAAAATTTAGAACTTATCACAAAGGGAGTAGACCCCACACGTGGGACTTATCATGTGGCCCACCCAATTTGTGAGATTCCATAATACTACTTCGGGAGTAAATAAGTATATTGCCCTTGATTCTTCATATATATATATATATATATGTTATATCATTTTGAAATCGTGCATTATAGGAAAAAAAGAAGTAAAAGAATAAGAAGAAGAATATACTTGAATTGAATTTCTCCTTATATGAATTGCTCCTTTCACTCTCAAAATCTTATTTCAACTTTTGTTGTCGCATGTAGAATTCGCAAATAATCAATATACTTGCTGAGAAGAATTATCACTATTTCAATGCTATACAGTTACAGTGTCCTCTCCTTGCTGAGAGGGAAGAATAAACAAAGTAAAAAAACTATTCCTTTGGTAATGATGACTAACAAGTGTTTTCCTCTACTCTCATCCAAGATGATGTCCTTATTAATTTACAAATTATTGGGTAATGACTTCGAAATACCACACAAGTTTGAAGGGAAGTACACACCTAACCAGTCGCAAAATTTTGAAACTGATAAGGCTATAATATTATATGTTATTATAACTTATATATAACCCAGTGCTAAATCTGAAACCAAGAAACAAAAGTGAATTTCTTGGTCAAGAAACAAAATGAGAAAGAGAGAGAGAACTAAGTTACAAAGCCAAACAACTAAAGAAAGGAAAAGAAATGCATGATGAGAAGCTTTGTAATTAGATCTGCTTAGGTGTGTAATAGAAAACTTTTGAGTCTTCTGAGTAATAACAATGGGAGAATCAAGCTTATGCCAATCTTTGCTAACAATTAACAAATCCATTATCCATGTTTGATGGTCCCACGAGAAATTTCGTAGAATCATACAAAGAGTAAAAAGTCCTGAGAAAGTACTGTTAGCCACAGAATATTTTTATTCCTACGCGTTTAGAATAAAACGGACATCAGCATTCAGCAAAGTGCAAACACGTACTACGATGGTCCAGGCTCTCTTTTAGACTTTAAAGTTTAAACTTTTTTTTTTTTTTTTGGGGTGAGAAACTTTAAGGCCCTTTTAGTATGTTTAGACAACAGTTTTCAGTGTTTAAAATTGAAAATTGTGGACCTAAAAAAGAAAACTATTTTTGGTAGGAATTTTTTTTATAAATAGTATTTGAATTACAATTTTCAATTTAAGGTGTTTAAAACATGTATTTTGAAAACTTAAGGCTGTTTGGTAACGTTGTTCTAGTATTGATGTTAAACTCCTATATCAAAAGGCTCCTAATTATACTAGTTTTTAGTTTTAAAATAATATTACGGAGTGGTCTTTTTGTAAATAAAATCGTTAGATCCATTGACAAGACTAAATTCTTTTTCTTTTTCTTTTTTCCTTTTTTTTTTTCCTATGAGCCCACCACTTTGTCCTTTTTTTTTTTCTTTCTTTTTTTCTCTTATTAAATAAAATAGCATTCATTTCATTACTTAAAAAAAAAAAACACATACACATACAAAATACACAATTATATTTTTTTATATTTTAAAATATATTATTTGAAACATAGTACCAAACACATTTTTTTGCATTATGAGTATTTTAAACACGTATTTTCACAACATTTTTTAAACAACAGTTTTCATACCATTTTGAACAACAATACTTGAGCACCACAACCAGGCCCTAAAGTACTAGGCAATATTAAAGACCATCATGGTCGTTGAATCATAGCTTTACTGTAGACTGTTAAACCTACAACTCTTGATAAAGGTTTTTAATTTTTTTTAGTAATTAAGGAAAATGAGAGAAAATTAAAAAGTGTCTTCTAAATATTTTATGGGTCCCTAAGTGTCTTAGGACATTTGTTAATGGACAATTTTAGTAAAATTTTAATATCACTATGGGAATTATATAAAGTTGTCAAAAAAGTTAATTATTTTTTTCCCATAAATGATTTCTTAAAATAATTCATAAACTAATGCCTTTAGGGCATTCGTTAAATTTTCACATATTTTATGAATGAGCTACATAAATGAATTTAATAATTAGCACTGATTTTGAATTAGTTAGACATACTACATAAATATCTTGCTCCTCCTCCTCTGTCTCTACTCGAGGAGAAATTATTAGATCCGTTGGGAGGATTGTTGAAATGGTTCTCCAAACCAATAAAATGATGCCACTGATGCAAATGTATGAGTTAGCTTTCTAATCAGTACCAAAAAAAAAAAAAAAAAAATCACCTAGTAATGTCACATTTGCTTGAATAACAGTGTTTTATTGGTTAGGAGGACCAGGGATGATCACCTCAGCAGTCCTCCAATGGACCTAATAATTTCTCCTAAACAAGGCCCTGTGTCTCCCCATGCACTTAAAGATTAGGGAGTTACCATCCCCAAGCCTTCATGACATGCAATGCACCCATTACCGGTTTTCCACCCTTTTTTTCTTCTTTGATACTTCTTGTATACCAAATATCTTTAACCAAAAAAAAAAAAAAAAAAAAAAAAAAAATTTATAAAAGCATGTTCTTTGCAAAACTACTATAAGGTACATCTTAGACATACACCATATTGAGAAATCTATTTTATTGGAGGGAAAAAGGAAAGGTAATAAAAGCATAGTTATCAAAATTGTACAGGAGGTTGACCTCGCTAAAGAATTGGTTTATTGTTTCTTTGGTTCAATCAATGGTTCATTCGTTGAATTGTAGGTTTATTAATTAATTAAATAATTTATTTTATAATTATAAAAAGCAACTAAAATAAAATAAAAATATTCTGTTTACATAAATTAATAAATTATAACAAAAAAAATTACATTATATAACATACAGTTAGAGAGTATTCATTCACATAAATCATCCAATAACTTTTTAACTTTTTAGTTTGACAAATTTTGACTCTTTTAGTGTGCGTTTGAGATTGCTTAAAAAGTCAATTTTTTTTACTATTCAGCTTATTTTTGCTACTATTCATGGGCCCATTACACTTTTTACTATTATTCATGAGACTCACTGTACTATTTCAGCTATCTTTTAGCTTTATCTATAGTACTTTCAGCAAAAAAATTTCAGTTTTAGCTAAATAAACTGTTCCCAAACAAACACTTAGTGTAGAAGTTCTTCCATCTTTGTCTTTTCTTTTTTTAAGTTCATCACTTTATCACCTACTTCTATAATTGTATCACTATCTCTGTATCTCTCTCATCACTATCTCTTTATCTCTTCAATCACAACTCTCAACTCTCATCTCAATGCACAACTCTTACTTTATCTTTTTATTCTTTAATCTTTATCACTTTATGTATTTATCAGTTTATCTTTTTAATCTTCAGTAGTTTAGTAATCTGTTTGGAGTCTTTAGACTTCAAAGTTCAGACTATTTAGTGACTTTTGTAGTTCACTTTAGTCTTTTTTCATAGATACACATGTAATTTTTTTTCTTTTATCCACAGATTAAAATGATTAACCCGTGCAGTCCGTCAATTTACACGATTTGAGAATGGGTCATTGCATATCCTGTATTTTACACCTAACCATACTGATAATACATTGGTTCATGGGTTTTACAGTTTAATTGGTGGTTTGGTACAAATTTAATAATTATGAATAAAAGAACGAAAAAAGATAGCACACAAGGCTTGTGGTACTAATTTGACTTCTATAAAATTCAAAAATAAGTTTGTTATTTTTCCTCCTACCATTTTTAATTGATACAATAGAATTTTAATTTATAACATCTACTCCATGATAATTTCTCTTTATTATTAGATCAAAACACCAATTATTTTTTGGTTTAAGCAAGATTTGAACCCCAAATTTTTTATTCGACAACAAAAAAATTTACCAATTGTTTCTTAAAAAAAAAAAAAAAAACTTGACCAATCGAGGTATATGTAAGCTACTTTATTCCTACCATGTAATAAAAAGGAATTCAACTCGAGACTTTTTTTCTTTCCTTTCCTTTTTTCTTTATCTCCATAACAAAAACCTTGTAATGAAAATAATCTTGTTTCATCTACATCCTCCCCCCACCTAACTATATTACAATTTTTATTATATATACCTTATCATTAATGTGATATTGAATAATTGCTCCTTCACTCTCGAAATCCTATTTTGACTTGTGTTGAAAAATGTAGAAATATTAGCAAATCATGAATGGTCTTGTTGAAGAGAATTATGCCCACTATTTCAATGATATAATGTGGCCTTTCCTTGCTAAGAGAGAAGGATAGACAATGCCCAAAAACAATTCCTTTAATAATGATGACTAGAAGTGTCTTCATCCACTTACATCCAATTATCCAACCCAAAAATGACAAAATAAAAACATGAAAATTTTATAATAATTCAAAAAATTGTAAAGATGATGTCCGCCAACATTTTTGAGCCATTCTTGTGGGACTTCTTCCTATAATAACTTGGAACGTGTGAGACATGGAGACTGTATACACTTAAGAAAATAGTCAAATACTCAAAGATATTTGGATAACTTCATTTGTCAAAAAAAAAAATACAATTTATTATAGACATAATTGAAGGAAAGTGCACACATAGATATTCTCTCTTTTTATTTTTTGAAGAAACAAAAACACATAAAGGAAAAAACAAAAATGTGATTCTAACACAAAGGACAGCACAAAATCCACTTAAAAGTCAAGATAACTTTAAAAAACACACATAGATATTGAAACATGTAATCCATTTCATATAAACATTCAGTGAATCACTAGGCAGCTAGTAGCATATTTGTCGTAATTCTCAGCATTACTCATTAAGTTAGTGAGACGTGAACTATAACAAGTTCCCTTAACTTTTCTGTACTCTTCCCACCATTTCATGAAGCTGGTCCCAGTTAAGAAAATCTTAGGCGACATTGCATAATTTTTCATCAAATCGAATACATAGTTTTCAAATTCAATCAGTGTTGGGGGGAAAATTTCTGATGTCCCCAAATAGAATATGGGGTAGCCAAGTCGAAACTCAACGATGGGCCCTTGAAATAAAGCCCAAAGGCTATCGGTGTGGTGTAAGTCAGCCCAAGCAAGAGATAGAGGCTGCACCCTAACAAGAAGACAACAATAAGGCCCAATAAACACGTTAGTATTGTTATTTTGTTATATTATTAGTCTTTTTATGGCGTCATAGTTCAAATCAGTCCTCTAGTGGTACGGTATTATTTACAGCGGTAGGGGTGAAATTATACTTAGAGTCCAGCACATCAATTGTGAGGGAAAAATTCAATTGTTACAAATACATTATATTCTTCATCATAATAATAAACAATGATTAAAGGCTCCATAATTACAAATAAAAGAGGAAAAATATAATGGAATGAAGGGAGAGAAAGATCCCCAGCTCAGTGCAGCAAGTATTAAACTAAGATTTTTGTGAGTATATAATTATAAGGCATGAATGAGGTGATGTGGGCTATTTTGAGTGAGTGAGATGGGATTAACACTGAGATTGAAGCCTTTTGTGAGTAATGGGCTATTTGTGTCTAGTTTGAGGACATTTTTGAGCTGTGGTTGTGTAGAGGGGTGAGAAGAATATTTGGGATTAGATGGTGTAGGCTGAAGATGATGAGTGGCGAGCTTAAGGAAAGCTAAACCACGAGCAAAGTAGTAAATAAACCAAGGGTTTCAGAGGGGGTGGCTGTCCTGGTCAGTTATGGGACGTTTATGGAGTAGGAAGGTGTAAGCAAGGTGGTGAATGTTGGTGTTATGGTGACTGTAGGCTGAGAAAGGTTGTGAGTGAGCTCAAGAGAGCTTGGGGAGCTTAAAGAAAGTTTAATAGAGGTTGAATTTCAGCAGAATGTAGTCAATGACAGGAGTTCTTAGAGAGGCTTACCCCTGCAGTGGGTTGAGATGTGTATGTTTTTATAATGGAGCTTTAGAGAAGCATTGATTGACAAGAATCCAAAAATGCATGACTCATCAGAAGTAGGAAAATCCACTTTGAGGGGTTGTCTTGCTTCTTTGGGTAATGATGGGATTTTAGATCTTTTTGCATTAAGTGCCAAGATTTTCAGGGCTGAGCTTAATTATTATGTATCAAGTTCTAGTTTACTTCAGGGGGTTCTGCTGGAGATCCCTTTATGCCCTCCAAACCACATGTTCCCAAATTTTCCCCTTTAGGATTCATGGGCTTGGTACATGAATCATGTCTTGATCGTTTTTAACATTTATAGCATCAATTTGTTGAAGTTTGGATAATTTGGTTACAGCTCCCCTTCCGCTGGAGGTGTAGTTTTGAGGAAGATCATGGAGTCTCTTCATCCTTTTGACTTCAGCTGATATGACAGCCCTTGGGCACTGTTCACGTCAGGTAGAGGGTGGCAGAAAATTGATGGGACAGCCCTTAGTCCATTCTCAAAGGCTTGGTTCCCTTGTATGAGTCTCTAGTTGCCTTTTGGTTAGTTGCTTGTGTTTTTTGCTTGGGCTTGCTCACATGGGTTGGGTTGTGTGCACATGTTGCCATGGGCTTTCATTCCTCATGGATTTTATTAGTAAATATTTTTGGATTTTTCATAAATACTTGCAATGGGCCTTTGAGCAATTAGTTGTAATGTTTGAAATAATAGGACAAGTTTCAAAATACTTTTGTAAATACTATTTACTTTGATGAATTCCATGTTGCAATAATGTTCATGGTTTCTAATAATCGCATCATAACTTAAATGATGAGCTTGTAGGTTTGAATGTTTACCATGAGTGTCGAAGGCGTATATTACGGATGTCGCGATGCAAATGATGTCCATGTATTTCATGGGTTTATAACAAAAAATATATGTCATGAGTCTAACAATCATAACTTTCCATGGGCTTTTACAAGATGATTGCCATGAGTTTTGAGAATAGATAATTCATAAATTCCATAAGCTTGTAATATTGTAATAATATGTTTAAGAATAATTATGATATAGTATTTTGCCGAGTATTTAATAACCTTGGGCTTTTGATAGAATAGTGCCAAGTAGTTAGCTTGGGCTTTTAATAGTGTCAACGCAAGTTGGGCTTTTGATATTGCCAATGAGAATTGGGTTTTGATATTGCCAATTAGAATTGGGCTTTAAATAGTGCCTACATAAGTTGGGCTTTTGATGTTGCCAATGAGAATTGGGTTTTGATGTTGCCAATGATAATTGGGCTTTGATATTGCCAATGAGAATTGGGTTTTAAATAGTGCCAACGTAAGTTGAGCTTTTGATATTGCCAATGAAAATTGGGCTTTGATGTTGCCAATGAGAATTGGGTTTTGGATAAATAAATTGCCATGTGTTTAAATCATGGGCTTTGATCTTGGATTTGAATTCCATTGATAAAATTGTTTTGCCATGGACTTGAATCATGAGCTTCTTAAATATTGCCAAGCATAAGTATTCTTGGGTTTTAAATAGAATATGATAATAAAATTGGATAAAATATGAGTTTTGGGACTTTTTGTGATAGTTTATATCATAACCCAATTTAGATAATGAGATATGAAACATTTGTGATTAACATAATAATAGAGCAAAAAATATTTGGGAAAACCCAATAACTTATTAGTGGTGTTTGAAAATAAATAGGTGGTACCCAAATAAAATTAGGTGTAAAAAAAAAGTACCCTAACAATCAGTTTGCAATTTAATGATTCTTTCTCCATATCACTTTCTCCTTTGCGTGAGATGCGAGCTACTGAAATGCGAGCCTCCTCAACATGTGCCCAAAAGAGAGAATATTCTATTAGACTTGACACCAACTTTTGTTTCTTCAAATCATTTGGACCACTAGAAGGTTTCTCTGTTTCCTTCAGCCATTGTTCTAATTTTTCGTAATGTTTAGACCTTGACTTTGTGTAGTCTTGTGTTCTTAACTTGTAGTGTTCAGCTATGTCCAGTGGTTCAATCATTCGTCGATAATTTGTTCCTGCAAAGACCCATCGGGTACGAAAGGAGGCACCTTCTTTCTGGGGCTTTTTCTTTGCTTCATCCACCATTTCTTCCTAATAACCAGTGAGGATTTTCTTAAACCTTATCACATCAATATCACTTGTAGAGCTTCCATTCTTGTAGCTGTCATAGTATCCAATTCCCTTTTGCTTAAAAAACTTCTTGTACCATTCAAAGAAAGCCATATTTATTTTTATTTCATTCAACTTCTTGGAGGGATCAAAACCCTGCCCCTTGGACTTGAACAATTTCATTTCTTGCTCTTCTATCTTTGTAATCAGATTGTTCAGGCCATTGTTCTATGGTTGTTGCTACAACGACAAGAATTTTACAAGTTAGTAATTTTAGCTATTTTTGAAATATTAGAGATTTTGGTTACTTGTTGATCAATGAGCATTTTGTTCTTTACATGGTTTAGGTGTATCATATATCATATGTGTACCATAGCATGGCATATATCACAAATAAGCATTGTAATTATATTTGATCTAAAAAAATCAAGTTGTGATTGAGCTACTTGTGGTTGCTTCAGTCTATTAATTGCTACTAGTTGAATAATAATGCTTGCCCGTAGTGGAGGTGTAGTCCATTGAAGCAACCCTGTGGTATCCCCACAAATTACCTTACGATTGAGATATTCCACAATCTTTCTGTAGAGCTCCAAAACTTGATTAGGATTTTGATTTCCTGAATCCTCTGTGTAGGTAGCCATCGACAACTCCAAAATGGTTTGAGAGTCCTCAAAACAACCACATCCGGATTCCGAACACAAGAGAAAAGTCCCAAAAGGCTTGTAAACATTTGTTTGGGAAGCTGATTTAGTGGCAGGAGGATTGTGGGGGTGAAATTAGGACTCTTGGGACTGGATCTTGGTGAGAAACTACATGCAAAAAACAAGAGCTCCATGTTGGGTAGTTCAATATGGCATTTTGCAGGCCATTATCACCAATAAGGGGTGAACCAAAAGTGATACAAAGTGGGCATTTGGTGATTGAAAAATTGATTGTTTCTAGCAGCCATAAGGTAAATGGCTTGGAATTGTCAATCTACATTAACATTAGACTCTTACTATGTTATTGATATGGCAAATCACATATAAAAGGGGATAAAAAGACAAGTCACATTCTCAAAAATCTTTTAATCAAGTTTTAAAAAAATCCAATAGTATTTGCAGAGTAAGTAATACATGCGTATTGTATTATATTTTTATACTATTTATTTTTTTGAAAAGTCCAATTTTTCTATAAAATTATTTTAGAAATACATTTTTTTTATTAAGCGTATAAAGAATATATTAAATTAAAAAATATTATACTTATACAAAAATACTTTATAATTACAATTATTTTAACACTTTGTATTTGACTAATCTTTATACGACAACAAAAATTTCAAATTTGTTATTTTTAAGCATCACGTTTTACTATCATATGAAACATCAATATATTAATATCTTTTCTAATCTTGAATTTTTTTTAGCTATTAACAAATGAGTAGCTACCATTTCTATTCTGGTCAAACAAACAAAAAAAACACGCTAATCATTATGACTAAGGGTGGCAAAATAAGCCCAAACCCATTTGCCCACCCAAACCCACCCACTCTAATTTAACCCAAACCCACCCAATTATTATTTGGGTTAAATGGGTATCAACCCAATTAGACCCAATAATTATTGGGTTTTAACTAAAAACCCATTGGGCTCCATTTAACCCAAAAACAATTAACCCAAATTCAATCTAGCCATCCCCATCTTAAATAAATAATAAAAAAAAATTTAGCCCTACCCCTCTTTCAGCCTCCCTTCTATTCTTCCATTTTCTAGGGTTTCCAAGTTTGAAAACAAAATCCCATTTTCCCAAGAAACAACCAGAGAACAAAGGGGCAAAGTAGAGCAAAAAAACCGGTCCAACCACCACTATGCGGCGGCTCCAGCTTCGCCAAGCCCACCTCACCACCGCCACAGAAGCGGGTCGGGTCGAGCCGCGAAGCCCCAGCCGGACCAGTCGCTGACCGTGGTGAAGTCGTTCCGGATTCTGTGCCACGACATGAAGGTCAGAGGCGTGATCGGGAAGTTCAGGAGCATCATCAAGTCGATTCGGCAGCACACCGGTGCGTGGATCAACGTGCACGAGTTGATCCCTAGGGACGAGGAGTGGATCAAAATTTTCTGTTGGTTGGTTGCAAAATTTTCTTCTATTCGCATTGAAAATTTTCTCCTATTCACATTGAAAATCCTAATCCCTGACTATCAATTTTGTTCTGTTTATTTGGGTTCTTGATAGAATTGTCTGTCAATTTTTTCTATTGGTTGGGTGCAAAATTAGAGTTTGGGATTATTGTGATTTTTTTTTTTTTTTTTTGTTGAGATTTGATGTTATTTTCCAACCTCACTTTTTGAACTAGAGAAGGATAAGGCTGGGTAGAGCAGTGGAATTTGAGTTTTTCACTTTAGGGGCATTTTGGTAATTTTGATAATTGGGTAATTGGGTAGGTTGAGGTTTACCCATAATAATTGGGTTGGGTTGGGTTAGAAGCAAATTAGTTAAATGAGTTTTAATGGGTAAATGAGTTTTATATACCTGATGAAGCGCGAGTTCGTCAGTCAAAGTGGGCAGATGGAACTCCTCGTCGATGCGACTGTATCCTCTATAAGGGTCACCGGTGTGGTGCCTGCCACAACGCCTTCGATGCCAAAGTTAGAATAAAAAAAATCACCTTATGAAATGAAAATGGAAGAACAAGATAAAAACCAGAGTGCTCTCTCAAAGTGTAAATGTATATGTATCTTCTGTTGACAATGTGAGGGCTTTATATATGTGGCTTTGGGTGCTAGCCGTTGTGGTTGTTAAAGCTTTCCCTAGTAACGCCTCTTGTCCAATAATGGGGCTTTTAATAGGTTCCCAACGGTCTGCCTGGCTAATTTGGTAACTGCCTAGGTCATTGATTGACTACATTGAATGACTCCCCTGCCTTCATCAGTGATGACTGGTTTCTTCGTCACTCAGGACGCCTTCGTCATGAGTGTTAGCTTCGTCTATGGGATGTAACCTCGTCATTCCCATCAGTTGCCCCCCAGGTTCTGTGGTCGTCTATGACGTGTCATGAGGATCACAGAAGATGAAAAGTTTTCCTGAGCTGTCTGTGACTCTTTGGGTTTTGTTCCGAATTTAATGCTTAGTGGCAGCACTACACGCAACGTGGCCACGTGGTGCACGCTGATCCATGGAGTTTATGGCATGACCCTTGGGTTTCCCGCTGGTTTTTCAATCGTTTTTTAGCCTTAATTTGAAACTTCTCCTCTTCTAGTTTCTTTTACTTTTCAGAAAACAAAACAAAAACATCCAAACGCTACTCCGAGTGATTTTCTCGAGACTTCTTCTCCAAACCAGTGTGCTGCGCCTTAGTGCTTCGCCATTTGTGGAGGTATGTTTTTCCTTACATGTTTTTCCTTACCTTTTCCTTCTATCCTACTATAGTATAGTTTCTGATTCTCTTTTTCTTTTCTTCCTTTGCTTTTGTCGGTCTTTTGATTTTCTTGGGGATTTAGCTTGTGTTGTCCTTCTTTGCCCTTTGTTTTCTATATTTCCATTGTTGATAGTTCGGAGGTTAGGATAGCTTGCCCATCGATCTCCTTTCTTTTTGCGCGCCTAGGGGGTCTTTGGGTGTTTTCCCGCATTTAGAAAATTTTGTGTTTGAGGGTAATTGTCTAAGTGTTGTTTTAGGCGACTTGCTGCCTTTGCTTCTCCAATCGCTTAATTGATTCGAGGGTTTAGTAAGAAGGAGAGAAGTGATGTCTGAGGTTAGGTCTAGCGACCTCGAGACTGGATTGTCGTTTAATGGTGATCCAGTGGAAGGGGACACAGCCTTCTCTGCTCCTCGGGAGGTTAGGGCTTTTTATGCCCTCAGGGAGGTGTGTGGTTTGGATGCCGAAACTGTGAGTAGATTCAAGGATCGGTTCCAATTTTCGGCGCGAGTTCGTGTTCGTCTACCCAAGGACGAGGATAAGGCCTGTCACTTTTTTCCGGGTGAGGTATGTTTTTATGAGTCAACCTTCTCCTGCGGGCTTAGGCTCCCTGTCCACCCGTTCCTGATGGAACTCTTGGCCCATTTTGGTATTGCTCCAGGGTAGCTCATGCCCAACTCGTGGAGGATTGTGATCAACTATATGCAAATATGGTTGGCCTCCAACGGAGATATGATCAGGGTAGGTAAACTCACCTATCTATACTGTTTGAAAGAGTCAAAGGAGTGTGGGTACTATAAGTTAGTCACTTGGTAGAGAAGAACGAGGATTGTCAAGGGTTTACCTTCGTCCTTCAGATATTGGAAGTCGTGCTTTTTCTTTGTGTCCGGGGATGATTTCGAGACTCAATCTAGTAGTGATTGGGGCGATATCCCAAGGTTGCTTCGTCGGTGGGGAACCCCGACCTTAGGTGCGTCAGTATTTCTCCCCGTCGTTTTAGTTTTGCCACTTTTGATGCTTTAGTATTGCTAACTCTTTACAGTTAAGGAACGGCCTAAGCTTAAGAGCAGGCACAAGGAGCGCATCGAAACCGCAATCGGGTACGCAGAGACGATTGAGAGCTGGGACGATCTGGTTGATCCTCGGACTCTTGCCTTCTACAACCTTAGACTTGACCCGTCTCCGTACGTTCTTCGTAACATTGGCATTAAGGGCAAAAAAAGTAAGTATTGTCATCCTCAGTGTTGATTCTTCTCATGTACACTTAGGATTTCTTGTTAAGTGTTTTCTACTTGCAGAGATGACGACCAAGTTTAACAAGGACATGTATGTGAAGATGAGGTCCAAAAAGGATGAACCGCTGTCCAACTTAGGGAAGAAAGCCATGCGCGTAACCGGGAAGGGCCCTACCGACAATCCCCTCGGCTTTGTCACTCCCATGGTTTCTGCTACTGAGACGACGAGGACGACCTCTCCGATCGCGTCGATAGAGGAGATCCCTACTCCAGGCTCCAAAAGGCCACGCATGACTGCTAAGGAGAAGGAGAAGGTTGATTCCCGATCGTCCACAATATGGGATAACGAGAGGCTGGCTGTGGACAGGGCTCACGAGGTTGTTACTTCAACAAATTTGAGGGCCCTCTCTGACATGTTACTAAACGAGGTCGCGTTTCGTCATGTCCACTGGCTCGTCCAGGTACGGTGTTCTCCTTTCCCACCTTTTTTTTTTTTTTTTTTACTGACGACTTGATAATTTCTTTCCAGGTGTTGGGGGAGAGCCTTCATATCACCTCTAAATACCTCACTCAAGAGGCCAAGCTGGCATCCCTAACACCTCGAATGAAGGCTTTGGAGAAGGAGAATTCCGAGCTGAAGAAGAATTTGATCGTTTCTATGGACGAGACAACTTCTTTGAAGGAAAAGGTCAAGACACTGGATGACGACCTCAGGGTCGAGCTCAAATTGACTCAGGAGAAGGATGAGCAGCTTCTTTCTGCCAAGGAGAAACTTAAAACCATTGCTGCCAGATCAGTTGAGGCCTTCCAGACCATCGACGAGTACAACACAGTACTTTTCAGTTGGTACTTCAAAGGCTTCGAGTTTCTCAGGAGGTATCTGGTCAAGCATCCTGCTGGGGTCGACATGGAGAGTCTAGACCTGGAGGAGGTTGATAAGGAGATGGCGATGGACGAAGTTGCTCAATCCTCCGCCCCAGAAGGCGATGCCCCCGGGACTGCTATTGACGCCCCGGCTGGTGAAGATGCCACTGCTGATGCCTGATTTAGTTACTTAGAATTTTTTTTTATTTTTTTTATTTTTTATTTTTGGTGGATGTCCGTCATGTTTTGGGCCCTTTTTTTTTGTAAATCTAATTTCAGAAAAATTAATTGTTATCTTATTTTGAAAACAATGCTTGTGGCCCAGTGTTTATGGGTTTTTAATCGAGCATACTTACTTGTTTATCAGATGTTTTGGCGATTTTACATTCGTCCATATTTTGCACTTGAACATGGATTTTTAGCTGCGATCTCTCTATTCGTCAATGATCTGTTACTTACTCACGATCATTTAGATGAGCTTGGATACAGCCTGAGTGTTGTTTTGATTTGTTGCAAGGTTCTTGTCCCTTTTCTTTTTCTCCTTTCCTTTTTTGTGGATTCGTCAGTAGCCTGAATCCGTCAAGCAAGATCTTGTCACTTGCACCTGCTAAAGGATTGCGCCTGCAGTGGCTTGTTCCCGTCGAGGCGGGGCCTTCTCGTTTGACTTATACCCATTCAAGGGACATTTGTTGCGTTTATGGCTTCGTTGGTGACTTACATCTGTCAAAGCGGAATCTTATCACTTAGCCATTTTTTGGTGACCTACATCCATTTAAGGAATCTTGTCACTCAGGCTACGTCAGTGATTTACATCCGTCTTAGCGGAATTTTATCACTTAGTTTTTATAGCCTTGTACCTGTTGGAGGGATTGTCAGTAACTTACATCTGTCAAGGCGGAATCTTGTTACTTTAGTTTTTATGTCTTATACCCGTTGGAGTTATCGTCAGTAACTTACATCCGTCAGGGCGGAATCTTGTTACTTAGTCTTTGTACGCTCTACACCCGTTGGAGGGATCGTCAGTAACTTACATCCATCAAAGTGGAATCTTGTTACTTAGTTTTTGTATGCGTTATGATTGACTAGACCTGCTTACACAAAGACATCAGAGAAATAATTCTTTTATTAACTTCAAGAATGAACGTATTCATCTATTACATCTATTGGTGGTACTTTTTTAAATGCTCAATGTTCCATGGTCGAGGGAGTCTTTGTTTATCCATGGTTTCCAAGTGGTAACTACCTTGTCTTGAGTAGTGAATGACTCGGTAAGGTCCTTCCCATGTAGGACCCAGCTTTTCTTGGGTAGGGTCTTTAGTTGCTGTGGTGGTCTTGCGCAGGACGAGGTCTCCTATGTCCAGTCGCCTGAGTTTAACCCTCTTATTGTAGTACTCGGCCATCTTCTTCTGGTACTTCGTCATCTTGCTGGATGCGTTGTCTCTTACTTCGTCCAGACAGTCCAAGTTGAGTCGTAGTTCATTGGCATTGCACCCTTCGTTGAACATTCCTCGTTTGACGCTCGTTATCCCCACTTCGACTGGGATTACTGCTTCTATGCCATAAGTAAGCCTGAAGGGGGTCTCTCCTGTCGGGGTTCTTACTGTGGTTCTATAAGCCCACAGGACATTAGGTAATTCTTCTGGCCAGGCACCCTTCGCATCGTCCAGCTTGGTTTTGATAATCTTGAGCAGCGTTCGATTCGTCACTTCCATTTGCCCGTTTGCCTGGGGATGCCCCAAGGACGAGAACTGATTCTTGATCCCAAGGTTTGAACAGAATTCTTTGAAGCCTTAGCTGTCAAACTGCCTCCCATTATCTGATATGATCGTCAAGGAATCTCGAACCTGCAGATTATATTTTTCCACACAAAGCTCCGAATTCGAGCCTTAGTGATCGTTGCTAGAGCCTTTGCCTCAACCCACTTTGTGAAGTAATCAATAGCAAGAAGTAGGAACTTTACATGACCTTTACCTTGGGGTAGTGGGCCGACGATGTCGATTCCCCATTGTGCAAATGGCCACGGAGAGGCTATAGTAATCAGTCTCTCTGCTGGAAGCCGTTGTACATTCCCGTATCGCTGGCACTTGTCGTACCTCTTGACGATCTTAACAGCGTCTACCTGCATAGTTGGCCAAAAATATCCTGTTCATACTACCTTGTTCACCAGGGATTTGGGGCCAGCGTGGTCGCCGCAAATTCCTCTATGGATTTCTTCCAGGATGTATCTAGCTTCTTCTTTGTCGACACACTTCAAGTAAGGCATGGAGAAACCTCTCTTGTATAAGGCGTCATTAAGGATCGTGAACCTGGCCACCCTCTTCTTAACCTTTTTAGCTTCTTCTGTGTTCTGAGGGAGGTGCCCGTCTCGGAGGAAGGATATTATGGGTGTCATCCAGCTGTTTGCGCTTTGGATGGTGAATGTTGTGATCTCTTCAATGCTGGGGTGTTTCTGGACCTCCATCGCCAAATCCATGCTAATCTCCCCTTTTTCTGATGACGCTAGCTTCAAGACTTCGTCAGCCCCCATATTCAGACTTCTTGGGATCTGCACGAACTCCACTATATCGAACTCGCGAGTTAGATGTTTCGTCATCCTGAGGTATTTCTGCATCCTTTCTTCCTTCGCTTCGTATTCCCCCCTAATCTGCCCAATCACTAGTTTTGAATCACTTTGGATCAACAGGTTCTTAACACTAAGTGCCTTTCCAAGCCTCAGTCCCGTCAGTATCCCCTCGTATTCAGCTTCGTTGTTGGTGGCCGAAAATTTTAGTTGGACCCCATATTTTAGCACCTCTCCGTCGGGGGTGGTTATGACAACCCCTACTCCCCCCTTCCTCTAGGCTGACGAACCATCAGTTTGTATCGTCCATCTATCAACTCCGTCGGTAAGGCTATCTTCATCCGGAAGGGTGAATTCTGCGATGAAGTCTGCCAAAGCTTGTGCCTTGATCACCATTCTAGGGTGGTATTCGATGTCAAATTGACTAAGTTTAATCGCCCATTGGACCATTCTTCCGGCTGCCTCAAGTTTGTTCATCGATTTCTTGATCGATTGGTCCGTCATTATAAGGATGGGGTTTGCCTGAAAGTATTGCCTTAGCTTGCGCGAGGCCACTATTAACGCAAACGCGATCTTTTCAATCCTTGGATACCTGGACTTAGCCCCTTGGAAGGCCTGGCTGACGTCGTAAACTAGGAGCTACTTCGCGCCCTTTTCTCTAATCAGGGCTGCACTTACTGCCGAGGCTGACACTGCCAAGTATAAGTATAAGTCTTATCCTTCTTTAGACGGGCTTAAGAGGGGTGGACTGCTCAAGTAACGCTTTAGTTCCTGGAACGCTGCTTCGCATTCGTCGGTCTAGGCAAAAGCCTGCTTTAAGGTCTTGAAAAAGGGCAGGCATTTGTCTGTAGCTCTGGAGACGAACCTGTTTAAAGCTACTATCCTTCCTGTGAGTTTTTGAACATCCTTGACGGTCCTGGGTGACGCCATGTTGATGATGGCTCGCACTTTCTCTAGGTTTGCTTCTATTCCTCTTTGGGACACCATGAATCCTAGGAACTTTCCCGAAGCTACCCCAAAAACACACTTACTTGGATTGAACCTCATCTGGTGTTTTTTTAGGGTTGCTAACGTTTCCTTTAGGTCGTCCAGATGTGTGAGCTCTTCCTTGCTCTTGACGAGCATATCGTCCATGTACACTTTCATGTTCCTGCCAATCTGTTGACTGAATATTTTGTTCACAAACCTCTGATACGTAGCTCTAGCATTCATCAATCCAAAAGGCATTACCTTGTAACAGTAGAGTCCTTGACTCGTGACGAAAGCGGTCTTCTCCTGATCTTCCTCAGCCATCCTTATCTGGTTATATCCCGAGAAGGCGTCCATAAACTTCAGTAACTTGTGCCCGGCTGTAGAGTCCACGAGCTGGTCTATTCTCGGTAGAGGGAAGCTATCCTTCGGGCACGCCTTGTTCAGGTCGGTGAAGTCTACACACATCCTGCATTTTCCATTTGCTTTCTTTACTAGGATGACGTTCATGAGCCATTCAGGATAGTACACTTCCCGGATGAACTCTGCCGTCAAGTGTTTGGTAACTTCCTCTGCAACTGCTTAATCTCGTTCTAGGGCGAAGGTTCTTCATCTTTGCTGGACAGGCTTCCGTTCCGGGTTCACATTCAACTTATGCTGGATGACCTCTGGATCTATGCCCGGCATGTCCTCGTGGCTCCATGCGAAGACGTTTAGGTTTTCTTTAAGGAACCTTATGAGCCTTGTTCTCATCTCGGGCCTTAACGTCGTCCCTATCTTTGTCGTCTTGTTTGCTTCTCCTTCAACCAATTCCACTGTTTCTAGGGCCTCCATTTTATCTTCTTCCTTTTCTTCAATCATCCACGTGTGGTTCTCCTTCGCAGCCAGGACGGCTTGATAGCATTCTCTTGTCAGGACTTGATCTCCTTTTACTTCACCGACGCCATTATCTGTTGGGAATTTTACCTTCAAACAGTAGGTGGACGTCGCCGCGTTCCACTTGTTGAGTATGGGCCTCCCAATGATGACATTGTAGGATGAGGGGCAGTCCACCACTAAGAAGTTTAGCTGACGGGTCAGCTGCACCGGGTAGGCCCCCACCGTCACTGTCAATGTCACTATGCCCTTAGGGTATACCCTATATCCGCTGAAGCTAACGAGCAGAGTCAAAGGGGCGCAGTCTCCTTGGATCTAGCCTTAGCTGCTAGAAGGCCGGGAGGTAAATGATGTCTGCGGAGCTGCCATTGTCGACGAGGATCCTTTTGGTATTGAATCCTTCTATATTTAGCATAATGACCAAGGGATTGTAGTGGGGCTGCTTCACTCCCATGGCGTCTCCTTCATTGAAGGATATGTCCTAGTATGTTCGTCGGTGCTTAGATGGAGGTATGGTGTGGACACTATTTACCTGTCTCTGGTATGCCTTCTTGAGTGATTTAAACGATCCTCCTGAAAACGGCCCTCCTATAATCGTCTTTATCTCCCTGATCACCTTGTGTGGAGGCGGGGACAGACGGTCCTTATCCCAAGAAAAGGACTCATGTTGGATTTTATTGTCGTCCCTGAATTTACTATATTCTCCCTTTTTCACATATTTTTGTAACTTCCTTTTCCGTATCAACTCCTCTATCTGCTCCTTTAGGTCTCTACAATCTTCCATGTTGTGGCCGTGATCTTTGTGGAACCGGCAGTACTTGTTCTTGTCACGGACATTGGGAGATGAGTGCAATGGTCTGGGCCATTTGAGATAATGCTCGTCCTTGATCTGCATGAAAATTTTGTCAACATGCATAACCAAAGGAGTAAATCTTACCGTCTGAGGACTTTTATCATCTTTCCTCCTATTCCCGTCATTGTTCCGACGATCCGGTCGCTCTCTCTTTTGCCCCCTACGGTCGTCCTCTTTCTTTGCCTTGTCACCTGGCTTCTCGGCATCCTTTATGGCTGCTAAAGCATCTTCAGTATTCATGTACTTCTGTGCTTTCAGGAGCATTTCCACCATCCTCTTTGGTGGGTTCTTTGCGAGGGAGGCCACGAGATCTCTGGACCTCAGCCTCGCCTTGAAGGTTGTCAGCTGCACCTTGTCATCTGCTTTGTCCACCTCCAGAGTCTCCCAAGTGAAGCGTTTGACATACGACCTCAGAATTTCCTTCTCTCCTTGTCTTATGGTGAGTAAGTAGTCTGCCAGCCTTTTTGGACGTTGCCCCCCTATGAAGTGGTGCAAGAAGGCACTACTCAATTGATCGAAGTTGTCTACGGACGAGGTCGGCAACTTCGTGAACCATTCTCTTGCAGCTCCTTTGAGAGTGGTGGGAAAGGAACGACACAGTATCTCGTCAGGTGGTTGTTGAAGACCTAGAGTCATCTTAAAGGTATTAAGATGATCCTGAGGGTCTCTGAGTCCGTCGAACGGCTCAAGTTGAGATAAGTGAAACTTTGACTGTATAGGGCATTCAAGTACCGCCGTGGTGAAAGGCGAATCCGTAGCCCTTACCATTCTGTCTACGCTTCGGTTCGTCTTCTCCTTAATGGCGCTCCTCAGTTCGTCCATCTCCTTCCTCATTTCTCAAAGGAGATCTGAGTTCTGCTCGTTCGGAGTAGTTGGCCTCTGAGGGGTACCTTTCCTGTGGCTATCCCCTTCTCCTTCCAGGTTACCCTTGGACCAGTTCTCTTTCTGTTGAGCCTGTTGAACATGCTGGAGTCGTAGCTTCATTTCCTGGTTTTGCTTGGTGAGTTCTTCAATGGTGGCTGCAAGGGCTTGAACTTACTGGGCCAAGGCTGCTGAATCTGGGTTGGATTCCATCTGAATGTAGAGGGTTGATGGAAACTATGTTTTCAAATATGAATCTGAAAATGTCGTTCCCACAAACGGCGCCAAACTGATGAAGCGCGAGTTCGTCAGTCAAAGTGGGCAGATGGAACTCCTCGTCGATGCGACTGTATCCTCAATAAGGGTCATCGGTGTGGTGCCTGCCACAACGCCTCCGATGCCAAAGTTAGAATAAAAAAAAGCACCTTATGAAATGAAAATGGAAGAACAAGATAAAAACCAGAGTGCTCTCTCAAAGTGTGAATGTATATGTACCTTCTGTTGACAATGTGAGGGCTTTATATATGTGGCTTTGGGTGCTAGCCGTTATGGTTGTTAATGCTTTCCCTAGTAACGCATTTTGTCCAATAATGAGGCTTTTAATAGGTTCCCAACGGTCTGCCTGGCTGATTTGGTAACTGCCCAGGTCATTGATTGACTACATTGAATGACTCCCCTGCCTTCGTCAGTGATGTCTGGTTTCTTCATCACTCAGGACGCCTTCGTCATGAGTGTTAGCTTCGTCTATGGGATGTAACCTCATCATTCCCATCAATACCCAACCCAATTATGCCAATCCCAAACCACCTATTTGACACTCCTAATTACGACCTATCAATTTATTGTACTTTTCATTCACAGTCATGCTCATACTGAAGCTTTTGCCAAGCTAAGTAGTAGTATTAATGTATTATGTAACAAAACAAAATAATTAAAAAGAAAGATTTTTCAGGCGATAGATGTACCTCAGATTTCAAGGAGGGAGGGCACAAGAGCAGCTTTGTTAATGGTGAAATCTGGGTTGTTTTTGGTGCACAGAAAATTGAATAGAGGAAAAGACTCCTCAAGAGTTGATGATGAAACCAAATCTCCTCTTTCCTGAATATAGTCTTTGGCACAAGCAGGTTGAGTAGAAAAAGCTATGATGGTACAGTTTGATTGCTGAGAAACTTTGTCTTACTGGGTGTTCATTTTGATTGATTTTTTCTCCGTGAAGATCCTGAACCGTTGCCAAGGATTGGTTCAGGACACCAGAGCTGATAACGAAATTTGCCAATTCTGGCCCACTGCTAAATGTTTGTGGAGGATCCATAACCACTCTCAAAATTTTGAAACTAAGGCTATATATGTTGTTGTTAAATTGCAGTCCACTGCTAAATCTACAACCAAGAATCAAAGAAAACAATAGCTAAGAAATGGTGGTCGATCAAAGTTTAGAAGTGAGTTTCTTGATCAAAAAACAAACTGAGAGAGAGAGAGAGAGAGAGAGAACAAAGTTACAAAGCAAAAAAAAACTAAAGAAAGAAAAAGAAATGCATTGGGTATGGAAAACTAGTGTCTTCTGAGTTTATAACACAATGATGAGAAGCAAATGCCAATCTTTGCTTACGAATTAATCCATGGTCCCATGAGAAATTTCTTAGTACCAGACGAAGAGTAAAAGTCAATGACCGTGCGCCGCAGAATTCTTTTTATTCATACCTCGTTAAGAATAAAAACGACAACAGCAAACACGATAATCCAGGTGCTTAAGAATTTGACTTGGCCGTTTTCCAAAAAATAAAAAGAAAAGGAATTTGACTTGGCCATATCAGAGACCAGAAGTGTTGGGTCATTATTAGGTTTTAACGCCAAGTTAATGGCAGAATTTGATTACATGCCTCACTTATTATTTACATGGCTCCACCTCCACACCCACCCACCCACCCCCCCCCAATTCAAACTAATCTTAATTCAATTTTGAAAAATGCTACGTTTACAACATTTTTACAATAAATCACAGGTGGTTAGTTGTTATTAGTTCAAATTTCAAACTAACGCTAAGATTACTTTTTTGCCCCAACAATAACAACTAGTAACAACTTGCCACTTAGGATGTTGTAAAAATGTTGTACAAATGTTGTAGGCATATAATTTCTCTTCAATTTTTGTACAACACTTTTACAATAAATCATAGGTGGTTAGTTGTTATTAGTTCAAATTTCAAACTAACGCTAAGATTATTTTTTTGCCCCAACAATAACAACTAGTAACAACTTGCCACTTAGGATTTGTTGTAGAAATGTTGTAGACATATAATTTCTCTTCAATTTTTGTCTAGAGTCTAATTTACCAGTTTTATTTATTATTTTTTCTTCTTTTTCTCTTTTTACTGTTTTGTCTTTACTCAGGCGCCACCGTTGTTTTTAATTACGATTTATAGCTACCGTTTTTAAGCCCCAAAAGGTAAAAATGGATTATTCAAAAAACCTAATTCTTTTTTCCTATTTATCAATTTTCTACTCAACCAAAGGAAGGGCAAATCTTCACTCAAAAAAATAAAATATAATGTGCACTTTTTTTTTTGTTCTAATAGAGGCACGATGGTATATTTATACAAACTACATTTTCTATTATTTTATTTTTCTTTTAAATTAAAAAAAAATTTTCGTTGCTCCACTTTACTACTTCCAACCAAACACATATAAGATAACTTAAATATTTTTAATTCCTCCACTTTTTCATTCCTTGAGCCTAATGAAGCCTTAATGCCTTGACCTTTATTTGTCATTCCTTCCACATTTCAACATGATCATGCGAGGTTCCAAAAGCAAGAGCCTTTATTTTTTCTTTTCTTTTTTTGGTTGAATAAAAAAATGACCTTACGTGTTTGGTAACTGCTCCTAATCTGCTTAAACCCTTCACATAAATAAAGTGGGGCCATTTGCACAAAAGTAAGATTTGCCACTATTTAAACTTAGAGCATCTGCACTGGGCATGCTAAATGCCATATGTAGGAGTGCTTTACCATTTTCACACAAAAATCAAGCTCTATCAGGCCTTATAAAAATCAACTATTGCAATTTTTTTTGCAATAGTGCTACAATGCAATTCTAAAGGTAGAATTGCACTGTAGCATAGTTCTAAAACAAAAAACTAATATTTTATTGTGTCTCTCTCTCTCTCTATCCATCTCTCAATCTCTAACTCTCTCTCTTTTCACTCCTCACTCACTCCCTCTCTTCAGACTCAAAACTCCATCGCCACCAAAACTCAAAAGCCACCAAAACTCCAGATCAGTGTGGTGGCGTGGAGATCGGCGTTTGGGGTTTGGCGCAGAGATCAGGGTTTGGGTGTGGTGTGGAGATCGACGTTGAGCTATGAGTTTGTCGTGGGTTGCATGGGTTTGGATTGGTGTGGGTTTGGTTGTGGTGTGGAGATCGGCATTGGGCTGTGGGTTGCGTGGGTTCGGATTGGTGTGGGTGATCAATGTTTGGGTGTGGTGTTTAGGTGTGGTGTTTGGGTGATTGGCGTTGGGCTGTGGATTTCTGCAAGTGGTTTTTTTTTTTTTTTTTTTGGGTGATTGGTGATCGTGTGGGTGTTTGGGTGATTGGCATTGGGCTATGGGGTTTGGTGTTTGATGGTCTGGGCTTTTTTTTTTTTTTTTTTTTTTTTTTTTGGTGTTTATGGTAGATTATGGGTTATTGGTGGTGGTGGTGGTGGTGGTGGTGTGGTGGGCATGTGGTGATGGTGTTTTCTATAAAATTTGTGGTTGTTGAACAAAAAGAATGAGAAAGAAAGAATAGATGATGGTGATTAGGGGATATATTATTTTATTGTGTAGAAACATTATTTTATTGTATAGAAATATTATTTTAATGAGTAGAATAGAAAAATAAAAATTGGGATGTTAGAAGTATTGTAAAATAGTATGGTATAAATGATAAAGTAAGTTTTAAGATGGTAAAATAGAATAGTTTGGAGATACCTAATGTGAATGCCCTTACAACTTCAAATTCACAAGATAATGGGTCACAGGTTCTTATTATTAGGTTGGTAAAGACAACCCTTCCTTTACGGCTTTATCACAATTGTCCTTAGGATCCATTTGGTAGCCTATTTTGAACACATTTTTAAGTATTTTAAACAACATTACACACTTTTCCACACACTTTTTCACCTACACGTATATAAAAAACATTCAAACAACATTACTCAAACTCCTCTACCAAACATCTCATAAATAACCGTCCATTTGGGTAGCCACCCAAAAAAAAAAAAAAAAAAAAAAAATCACGAAGACGACGACAACAACAACAGCAACAACAACGACCGTCCATTTATTCGTACGACAAGTAATCACAGTAGTTCCCACACCCCCCAAAAAAAAAAAAAAAAAAAACATATTAGCACTTACTTGGAAACTCCAGAAAATATCTAACTTGTTAGTCATACTGGACGGCTTGACAACAGTCACTCGAAAACACAATGAAGCATAAATTCTTCTTCTTCTTTTTTTCTCATATTGTTTTGCATCAAAGCTGAGAGAAGAACAAATTGAAGAGCTTTGAGATCAAAGCTAGCTTCTTGATCGTTCTCTCTGCACTTTCATTTGTTTGAATGAAAATCTAATTCATCCAGGCAAAAATTGGTGTCTATGTTTTTTTTTGTTGGTATGGTTCGGTAGATAGATCTGAAATTGTGTTTCTTTCTTAATTGAGGTTCCAAAGAGATATGGCTGATCTTGCTTCAGGGGGTGTTGTGGGGGCAGCTTTTGGAGAGGGATTTGCTATTTTGCACGATACAGTTAAGCATGTGGTAGGCCAAATCATCATGTTCAAATCCGAACTCAAACGCTTAGAATCCACGCTAGATGGTGTGGCACCAATGGTCCGAGAAATAGAAGAATTAAGCCAAGCTCTTAATTTCCCAGTAAAGGAAACACAGAGCTTGGTGGAACAAATGAAGAAGGGCAAGGAGCTGGTTCTCAAGTGCTCCAAAATCAAGCGTCGGAATTGGAACTATTGTGTCAAAGCCTATTCTTATTCGAACAAGCTATCCAAGTTGAACAAGGCTATTGAAAAGTTCTGTCAGGTTAATTTGATAGTACAGAACACAAGGAATGGGTTGGAGACATTGACCTTGGTGAGTCAGAACACAAAGATTGGGTTGAAGGCTTTGACAGGGGTGACTCAGAACACAGGGATTGGGTTGGATACTTTGGCCGAGGTGAATCACAACACAACGATTGGGTTGGAGACTTTGGCCGAGGTGAATCACAACACAAGGATTGGGTTGGAGACTTTGGCCGAGTTAAATCAGAACACAACGATTGGGTTGGAGACTTTGGCCGATGTGAATTACACCACAAGGGTTGGGTTGGAGACATTGGCCGAGGTGAATCACAACACAAGGATTGGATTGGAGACATTGACGGAGGTGAATGAGAACAAAAGGGCTTTGAATCTTGTTTTGAAGCATGTGGAGAGTCAGAATTCGAACATGAAGAAGAAATATGGGACATCCTCGTGTGCGGTTCCTAAACTCAGGGATTATATTGTTGGGTTTGATTTGCATTTGAAGGAGTTGAAGAGGGAGCTGTTGAAGGAAGAGGTGTCTGTGCTTATAGTGACTGCTCTTGGAGGTTGCGGGAAGACCACATTGGTCAAAATGCTTGGTTGGGATGAGGAAATTATAGGTACTTTTTCTCAAATTAAAATATGTCTAGTGAATACAATTTTTTTCATTTTTTGTTTTTCCAACTACTACCATGTCTTGATCTGAATGCTTGGTACTTTATGTTACATAATAAAAGTGATTGACACTAATAAACCCGTTTTGAATTATTGTGAAAATGTTGTGTTCATAACATTTTGCTTTAAAAAAACATGAGCAATACTTTCATTTTGGTTATTTGTAATGATAGTATTAGTATGTGGATACTTTATAGTAAAAGTAAATGGTTAGGTCATTTAAAAACAAAATACATAGAGAACTTTATTGATGAATCTTTAAATGTACCATTGCTTGATTATTATATGTTTAACCATAATTGTAACAAATGGGAATACTTCATTCAAACAGAAGATTCCAATTTATGCAAATGAATTGAACTAAGTTTTGAAACAAATATTTGGGCCATAAGGTAAGATATGGTAGGACATTTCTCAATGGTCAGAGAAGTGCTTTTGGCATATTTCATCCTTTAGAATTACTGAGAAGAGTAGTGATAAAGAAAAGATAAGGAGAAAAAAAAATGAATTTTCTTATATTCCTAATTGGTGTAGTTTTCTAGAAAATTGATTTTGTTCACTTCTTACCCTGTGGTTGGGATTGGGAATTTTGCTTATTTCACTTCACCATTATGCATGTAGTTGTATAATGTTATTAGACATGAACCATGCCTTGGTGGCAGCTTTCTAACTACATTGTGTTTGAATAGACATATATATGGGCAATATATTTTTTGTCAACGTTTCAAAAACTCCCAACCTGAAGGTCATTGTACAAAACCTATTTAGTTATAATGGTGATGAGTGCCCTGAGTTTCAAAGTGATGAAGATGCAATCAACCAGCTGGAGCAACTACTGTATCAAATTGGTCAACCCATATTGTTGATCTTGGATGATGTCTGGCCTGAATCAGAATCCCTTATTGATAAGTTCAAGTTTAATATTCCAAATTACAAGATTGTGGTGACTTCAAGAAAAGCATTTTCAAGATTTAAGTTTAGATTTCAATTAAATCCATTAGCTCATGAAGATGCAATGAGACTTTTTTGTCACTCAGCATCAATGCAAGATGGGAGCTCTTACATACTAGAAGAAGATATGGAAAAGGTACTTTGTCAGTATATATATATATATATATATATATATAAGAAATATGGTTAATTTTGTTTGTGCTTTTGCCTTTTGGGTTAAGGTGTGCATATGACCAAAGATATACATTCTATTTTTGGGTTGATGGATCCATATACCATATATACTTGCCCAAATTGTGTTTTCATACTTGCACATGCATTATATTTAAGCTTGTTTGTTTTGTTTCTGGCAAACCAATTGTCCCCAAAACCTTCTTTTTTTTTTGAGAAAGAATTGTCCCCAAAACTTGAGTGAAGACAAGGGAAAAGAAAGAAAATAAAAAAGTCATACAAAATGCATTTTCACATTTCCGAACAAACAGTGGTTTAGAGTTTAGACAAAAAACAGTCTTGACCAATATTACCCTTGTAACCTATGGATAAGAACTAATTTTCTTTGGTTCCTTGAATTGCAGATAGTAAGATACTGTGGGGGGTTGCCAATAGCCCTTGAAGTGATTGGCGGTTCACTCTGTGGGCAGCCTGTAGAGGTTTGGCAAAGTAAAGTAATGGGATGGTCTGAAGGTCATTCTATTTTTGACTCTGATAATGAGGTGCTTGCTCGTCTCCAAAAATGTCTAGACTTTTCTGCTGACAAGATCATCCTCAAAGAGTATTTCATGGACCTAGGTTCATTTCCTGAAGACCAAAGAATCCCTGCTACTGCCCTCATTGATGTTTGGACAGAATTACATGAATCAGGCAAAAACGATGTCCATGCTATTGCTAATTTGCATGAACTCAACAGTCGGAATTTGGCTAGTCTTGTTATGAAAAGGTTTGTTCAGACTTCTGATTTCTAAAGTGTGATTTTCTTGTAGGATAAGTTCTTCATTTGATCATTTCTAGTTGCTAGTTGTGATGTGATATCTCTATACATGACCTAAGGCCCAAAATATTGCATTATGTCTTCTAGCTTGATCAACTTCTGGCCACAATTGATAATATATATATACACACCAAGGATGCTAAAGGTGATTACTAAAAAGAGAAAAGGAATTTTATATCAAATGATAAACAATAAGGGGTCCAATTACTCTGCCCAATAAAAGAGGGGAATTTCAACTTTTCGTAGTCTTACCTTTTTGCTGCTTATCTTATAACCGTTTGATTTTAATTGTTACAGATAGAAACTAATTGTCTCAATCCATGTCTTTGTTATTGAATCCACAACTATGTTCGATTGCCATGGAATATATATTTTTCTTATGTGAGGACTGAAGAATTTGAATCTCTTATAAGCTTATACTTTTGGTCATTCACCAGGAAAGATGCAGAAGAGGGCAGTTACTATTACAATGAAGAATTCGTCACCCAACATGATCTTCTTAGGGAGCTAGCTATCCAATTGAGCAGCCAGAAGCCAATAATAGAAAGGACAAGACTGATTGTGGACATCAGGGAAAACAATCTGCCAGACTGGTGGATGAAACCACAACTTATCAATGCACGCTTATTATCTATCTCTACTGGTTGGTACATTTTTCTCTCTAACAAAGGCACACACACACTATGTAACGTACCAATGAGTATCTTGTCAAACCATATGGAATATTTGTTTTGCAGATGAGCAGTTTTCGTCGAGTTGGTGCAACGACATTCAAGCACCTGAAGTTGAGGCTTTAATTCTGAATTTTCGAACAACGAATTACACCTTACCTGAGTTTGTGAAGAATATGGTTAAACTCAAGGTTATGATTGTCACTAATTATGGTTTCTTTCCTGCTGAATTAAGTAATTTTCAGCTACTCAGTTCTCTCCCCAATCTAAAGAGAATTAGATTAGAGAAGGTTTCATTTTCTTCCCTTTGCAATACCCTTGTACAATTGAGGAGTTTGAAGAAAATATCTTTGTTTATGTGTAATATTGGTCAAACTTTTGGGAATTCTACTATACAAGTTTCAGATTCATTTCCAAATCTAATGGAGATAAACATTGACTATTGCAATGATTTGGTGGAATTGCCTACATGGTTGTGTGAGTTTCTCCACCTAAAAAAACTCAACATCACCAATTGTCATAAGTTGTCTGAATTGCCTGAAGAAATCGGAAAGTTGGTGAATTTAGAAGAGCTAAGGCTTAGGTCTTGTACCGAATTGTCAGAGTTGCCAGAGTCAACCAGAAGCCTCCATAAGTTACGCATTCTTGACATATCTGACTGCCTAAGCATTATCAAGTTGCCAAAACACATCGGTGAGTTGCATACATTGAAAGAGTTACACATGAAAGAGTGCTTGAGATTGCGCAAGCAGTTGCCATCATCAATTATTGATCTCAAGCAGTTGAGACTTGTGGTATGTGATGAAGAGAGGGCCAAGTTATGGGAGCCTTTTGAGGAATTCTTCTCCAATTTAAAGGTAATGAAGGCTAAGAAAGATATCAACTTGAATTGGCTTTCCAAATCATGATTTCTGAGACCTATTTCTTGAAAACTTTTGTAAATTTATCATTTTAGATTATTCTCTTCCGTTCTTTGTTTCAATTTTCTTTTTTCTTCTGTAATGATTATGAAACAAGTGGCTTAGTACACTAGAACAGGAATATTTTTTTAAGAGTTGCAGTTTTAGATATGATAATGTACCCTTTAAAAGTATTGAGACAATTTAAGGTTGAGGGATGCGAATGTGATTGTTTTCGTTGTATGGTGAAATGGAAAAAGAACTTGTAAAATTTAGTCAAAATTTTCATTAGTTGATTGAGAAAACAGTGTGACATTCTTTTTTTTTTTTTTTTTTTTTTTTTTTTTTTTTTTTTTTTTTTTTAAATAAAAATAAAAAACCTCCTTCCCGGTTTTGTAAAGAGCAAGATGAAAGAGTTTTTTTTATTTATTTTAATTTTTTTATATTTTATATATATTTTTATTTATTTTATAATTAATAGTTTAATACATTAAAATAAAATATTCTTATTGAGCGAAATTTTTTGTTAATATGGCTAATCCTAATATATGATATTGATCATTTCAAAAAATAAATTATACAATATATTCCAATGATATTACCTAATTAAACTAGTTTAGACCCTATATTTACCGAATTACAAACACGAGAAAAATCTCACACAGCTTGTACCCTTAAGTTTGTGAATCCATTTCAGTTGCAGAAGGATTGTGGGGGTGAAACTAAGACTCAAGGGTTTAGCAAATCATGAATGGTCTTGTTGAGGAGAATTATGCTCATCCAAAATGTGCTCTCATACATCCAATCCAAGTATCCAACCCAAAAATGGAAAAAGCAAGACATGAAAATTTTATAAAAATAATAAAAAAGTTGAAAAGATGATTTTCTTTAATTTACAATCTATTGGGGAATGACTTCGAAATACCATAAATGTTTGAAGGGAAGTGCACACATAAATATTGAAATATGTGATCAAAATCATATAAACCTTCAGGGAATCACCAAGCGGCCCTTAGCGTACTTGTCGTAATTCTCTTCATTATTCATTAAGCCAGTGAGATGTGAACGATAAAAAGTTCCCTTAATCTCTCTATACTCTCTCCACCATGTCATGAAGCTACTCTCAGGCAAGAAAATCTCAGAAGACACTGCATAATTTTTCATCAAACCGTATACATATTTTTCAAACTCAATCAGTTTGTTTGTTTCTTTCTCCCTATCATTTGATTCTCTGCTACTCAGCAATTTGCATGAAATGCGAGCCTCCTCAACATGTGCCCAAAAGCAAGAATCCTCTGTCAAACTTGACGCCACATTCTGTTTCTTCAATTCATTTGGACCACTTGAAGGTTTCTCCGTTTCTTTCAGCAATTGCTCCAATATTATGTAATGTTTTGACCTTCCTTGATTTATGTAGTCTTGTTTGCCTGCCTTGTAGTAATCAGCTATGTCCAATGGTTCAATCATCCTTCGATAATTTGTTCCCCCGAAGAGTGAACGGGTACGAAGGGAGGCACCTACTGTTTGAGGCCTTTTCTCTGCTTGATCAACCATTTCTTCCCAGTAACATGTGAGGAATTTCTTATGCTTTACTAGGTCAATATCACTCCTATCGACTCCGTTCTTGTATCTATCATAGTATCCATCTTTATATTCTTTAGACAACTTCTTATACTGTTCTAGATAGACCATATGCACTTTAATGTCATTCAACCCCCTGGTGGGATCAAAAGCATGCTGGTTTGAAATTGCCATCATTTTTGCCTGTTTTTCTGTCTTTGTTATTGATGATGCCGAAAATAGTATCACCAGTGAGTCACACGTTCCTCGTACGATCAAACGGCACCTGCACAACGAAAAGGAAGAACCTAGCAGAGAGTACCGGTGTGGTACCGGCCAAACACCCTCCGAAGGTCAAGTTAGAACTATTCTCACTGCTCTAGAGTGCTAGAGAGGGTAAATTATGCGTACCTTAGTTTGTGAGGATGCTTGGGCTTTTATACTAGTAGAAGGTTGACCTCTTTTCCTTGGAGTAGAAGTCCTTTCCTTATAGGAGTCCTTTTGAGCGTATTTTACGGGATCTTTTCCTTATGGGGATCCTTTAAATATTATCTAGCGTGGAAAGCAAGTAAACTTGTGCCCGGTCCGTCAGCCTCAATTTTCCTCCGTCACCTTTGTTATACCGTCAGCATTTGAGTCGTCAACCACGAAGTCAGCTGATACTATGACCGTCAGCATAAGCACCGTCTGCTACGCCCAAAGAAAAAGTATTAAACCGTCGGCTTTATGTCCGTGTGGTTTAAGCTCTCCTTTTATCCTCATCAGTTGCCCCCTACTCTACATGTTCGACGAATAAGACCGTCAGCATGTGGAGTTAGAAGATGACTAGGGAAAAATCAAATATGAACGACTCCTCGATCTTCGAGCTATTAAATGCAAGGTCACGTGGCATTCATTCGTTGGCCTCGTTTCTGGGCGCGGGCGTCGCCTCGTCTTCCGTGCGTTTTCTCTCTTGTATAAATACCACGCCCCTTCACTCATTTCATCATTTCAACCTCGCTGGTTTTTCAAGAGAGAATCCGTCACCCTTACTTCCAATTTGATCCGTCAGCTGTTATCAACACCGTCACTTTCAAGGTCGTTCCATCCATTCAAGATCTGCTTCACCTGTAAGTTCTTCTTTCCTTCTCTTCGCTTTTTTCTCCCTTTTTTATTTTTTCCTGAAAAAACAAAGTCAGTCTAGGAACTTAGAGCATATCCGTCACTTGTAGGTAGTCAGATGTCGAGTGACGCGTCGAGTGATCAGTCGTCAGTCCTCGATGGAGCGGGCTACGACGAATTCTTTGGCTCAGGTCAAGAGTCCGACGGCTTTTCTGAATCGTCAGGAAAGGAAACGTCAGCCCAGTCCCTTAGTATTGATGTAGAAGGCCAAGTTGAGGAAGTTAGGGATAAAGTGTTAAGTGAGGTTGAGGTCGAGAGGAGAGACGAGGAAATTTGTGTGGACGGGAACGGGGATGAAGGCGACGAGGAGTCGGATAGTGACGGGAGTAGGGACGAGGGTAACGAGGTTAGTAGTGACGGAAATGAGGATGAAGGTGACGACGAGTCCTGTGATGGAACTTCAGGGAGTTCTGGAGGTAACCGTCCCTTCATCCTCCCGGAGGAGTGGGCCGTCAATAAATTCCTTCCAAAGATGAGCAACAGAGTTTTTAACGAGTTGCGTACCCGTTTCCAAATCCCAGACCACATTCCTATCCGTCTCCCTAGAAAAAATGAGAAGTGTTATACAGGGAGGACTGCTGATGTGGGGATGTACGATGCCATGTTCGCTGCTGGCCTTAGATTACCACTGACGGCTTTACACCGTCTAGCGGATTTCTTGGGATTGTCCGTCAGCCAAATTGCTCCGAATGCCTGGAGGATTTTTATTGGTGCTGAGATCCTTTGGGGTCGCTTGAGTGGGGGGAACCGTCAGCTTTCGCTAGACGAGTTCTTTTATTGCTACAGACCCCAGCATAAAGTATCTGCCAAGGGGACTTACCATTTTGCTCCACGTGAGAAGAGCTTAAGATTAGTGTTTGATATGCCAGACTCCAATAGAAATTGGAAGAATAGATTTTTCTTTGTTAAAGGGACGGATTGGGTGTGCCGTCCAGGTGAGTGGGATACACTGCCTGGCGGTTATTTTGATAACACTTGGGCCTATATTAGGGAGTCAGGTTGCCCCCTTGTCTTTCTTCTTACCGTCTCTTTTCATTTATCAGGGAGTTTTCTTGAGTCCGTCTCCTTTAACACCGTCTATTCCCTTTTATTTCAGCTAGTGCTCGCCCGGAGATATCTGACGAACAAAGGGAATTTATCCGTCGGATACTTGGCATATCGCTTGAGCAACGGAAGTGTAGGGACTTGATCACCCTAGACACCCTCCATTTGTATTGTGGGGGTCCAGAGCCGACGGTTGAAGCTCGGAAGTTGGAAGAATTTTCTCGTAAACGTAAGTCGAAGCCTTACATGACCCGTCGGTTTATTTCTTTCGTCGGCTATTACTGATCCGTCAATTTATTTTGTGTAGAGATGGAAGCTGCGAAGCAAAGGGTGAGGGCCGCTGCTGCCCGTAAGAAGGAGGAGGAGAAAGCTAAGGGAAAAGAAGGAGCGTCAACCCCTCATTCCTCTTTGAAGAGTTCAGTTAAGAGGAAGGCTGACGGAAAGGACGATCCTCCTTCTAAGAAGGTAGCTGTCAGTGCAGGGGATGTGCCTTCCACGAAGTCGCCTCCCAAGTCTGGTCACGGTGCTGGGAAAGGAGTGATGACCTCTTCTGGTCCCGTCATTGAGGGACCCCGTTGCTTGCTGACCCACAAGGATTATGCTGTTGAGGGGGTAGAATCCCTCATAAAACAGACGGATCTTGACCCTTGTGCTCAGCTAGGGACGGAAGACCTGGGGGCGTCAGCTTTCTTTGACATAGCACGGGTATGCTTTTTACTTTGATTAATTTAATGTTTGCCTTGCTTTATGGCTGACGGTTGTACTTCCTTCAGGCCTTGGTTCGTGTAAAAGCACTTCAAGACCGGTGCGTGGCCAAAGAAGGCGTCGTTTCTCGGGTTAGGAGGCATAACGCCAATCTGATGGATCAGCAAGCGCAATATAAGGAGGCCGTCCGTCTCTTAAACTCAGAGCTGAAGGATGTAAAGGAGAAGTTGGGAGAGGCTGAGGGTCAGCAGAAGAAGCTTGAGGAGGAGGTTTCATCCTTACGTGCACAAGTAGAGACGGCTGGGACTGATGCGGTCCAAAAATTCAAGACAACCCAGTCATTTATTGACTCCTGCGCTGATTATTACGGCACAGGTTTCGACGATTGTCTGAGGCAGGTAGCGTCAGCTTATCCAGAGTTGGATCTATCCGGAATTACCATGGACGCCTCCGTGCCGATGACTCCTGCTCGTGAAACTGTTGCTGACAAAGGTGACAGACCTATTAGTTTGGACTCTTTGCTTAATGATGCCGGAGTTATTTTGGCTCAGCCAGCCGTCACTATTCCTGCCGAGTCTTCAGATGCGGCACAAATTGCCAAGGATAAAGCTGATGGGGTCTCCAAGGATGTTCCTGCCATTTAACCATAGCTTTTCTATTGTAATTTTTGAACAATGTTTTTAAATGTCCTTTTGTTTATTGGGCTTTTTACCTGTAACTCTATTTGCCCCTTTTTATGGCACTTGGAATTCGTCGCTTTGAACATGTATACTGATTCTAATTTCTTATGGCCCCATTTATTTGATGAGATCGTTATTTTTTTGATTTTTTAGCCCCTTTTTATCATTTCTACGGGCTTGTTGGTTTGAGAACCACGTTTGTAAGTAGGGTCTTACTTTTTCGTTAGACCGTCATCTATTGGACCGTCTGCCTTATAGGTCCGTTAGTTTTAGGACCTGGTCCATATGATGATATTTTCATCTATTGGATCGTTGACTTTGTTGGACCGTCACTTTTTTAATTTTGGTTTTTCCGGACCGTTGTTTTCTTGGCCTTAGCCTTGACGTTTTTGACACCTTTATTAGTCCGTCAGTTTTAGGACCTGGTCCATATGATGATATTTTCATCCACTAGACCGTCAGCTTTTTAAGCCTGGTGTATCTAACACCTTCATTAGTCCTTAGTTTTTTAGGACTTCGTCCATTTGATGATCGCTTCATCTTTTGGACCGTCGGCTTATTAGATTTCCCGGACCGTTGGCCTTAGACTTGATTTCTCTGACATCTTTTTTGGCCCGTCAGCTTTTTAAGCTTTGGTGTATTTAACACCTTCATTAGTCCTTAGTTTTTTAGGACTTCGTCCATTTGATGATTGTTTCATCTTTTGGACCGTCGGTTTTTTAGATTTCCCGGACCGTTGGCCTTAGCCTTGATGTCTCTGACATCTTTTTTGGTTCGTCAGCTTTTTAAGCTTTGGTGTATTTAACACCTTCATTAGTCCTTAGTTTTTTAGGACTTCGTCCATACGATGATTGTTTCATCTTTTGGACCGTCGGCCTTAGCCTTGATGTCTTTGACGTCTTTTTGGTCCGTATGTTATGGACTTAGCGGTTTTGGCCGCGAACCTAGTAGACCGTAGAAGAAATACACTTCAGTAATTTCTGAAAAACTCCTCTTATTGTCATGCATTCAAATGAAAGTAATTAAAACCAAATCCTGCCCCTTGGGCTAAAAAGAAGAATTGTTGCAAAAGATTAAAGTAAATGATAGTTATGAGGAGTGAGACTAAAGTCTTGCTGGAATGTAAAATAAAAAATTGAACTTTGTGCTGTCGCTCCTACTGGTAGTATCTTCGTAGGTGCTCGGTGTTCCACGGGTGCGGCAGTTTCTTTCCTTCCAATGTCTCTAGATGGTATGTGCCTTTCCTTAGCCACGACGTAACTCTGTAGGGTCCTTCCCAATTGGGGCCGAGTTTCCCTTGGGTAGGGTCCCTAGCGGCGCCCATGACCTTTCTAAGAACAAGGTCTCCAACCTGGAAGTCCCTGTGTCGAACCCGAGAGTTGTAGTGTTTAGCCATACGGTCCTGGTATCGAGCGAGCCTTTGTTCTGCTATTGCCCTGATTTCGTCTATTAGGTCCAGCTGTAGTCGCATGGCCTCATCATTTTTGTTTTCGTCGTGGTTGTGCACCCTGTAGCTTGTGAGCCCAACTTCTGCTGGAATGACCGCTTCATTTCCATATGTCAGTCGGAATGGTGTTTCTCCTGTGGGTGTCCTTGCTGTCGTCCTGTAAGCCCATAATATGCTTGGCAATTCATCGGGCCATATACCCTTTGCCCCCTCGAGCCGGGTCTTGATAATTTTGAGCAAGGATCGGTTCGTTACTTCGACTTGGCCATTAGCCTGAGGGTGGGCGGGGGAGGAATAGTGGTTCTTTATTCCTAGTTGTGAGCAGAAATCTCGAAAGGGGTCGTTGTCGAATTGCCGTCCGTTGTCCGAGACGAAGACTCTAGGAATGCCAAACCTGCATATGATACATCTCCAAACAAAGCTTCGTACGTTTTTCTCCGTGATTGTGGCCAATGCTTCAGCTTCCACCCATTTTGTGAAATAGTCGATGCCTACCGCCAGGAACTTTAGCTGTCGTGCTGCTGTAGGGAAGGGTCCCATGATATCTAAGCCCCACTGTGCGAACGGCCATGGGGCCGTCATTGGGGTCAGCTCTTCGGTTGGTTGCCTAATAATGTTGCTGAACCTTTGGCACTTGTCGTAGGCCCTGACATAGGCTTCGGCGTCCTTCTGCATAGTGGGCCAATAGTATCCTGCTCGCACAAGCTTGTGTACCAACGATTTGGTCCCTGAGTGGTTTCCGCAGATTCCTTCATGCACCTCTCTCATGACATAGTCTGCCTCTTCCACACCCAAGCATCTTAGATATGGTCGGGAGAAACCTCTTTTGTAAAGGACATCTTTTATCAAGACGAACCTCGCTGCCTGGACCTTAAGTCTTCTTGCGGCTTCCTTTTCGTCTAGTAAGACCCCGTCCCTCAAGTATGAAACTAACGGCGTCGTCCAGCTTTTGTCGGAGCATATTTCCTGCATGTTGCTGAGGTCTATTAGCGGAGAAAGCTGTATGAAGGAGAGTACATTACCAGGGATGACCATTTGTTCTGCTGAGGCGGCTTTCGCTAGGCGATCGGCCCGCTCGTTTTCTTCTCTAGGGATTTGGACAACTTTAGCTTCTAGGTCAGCCACTCTCGCTTTTACTTCACCAAGGTACTTCTTCATCTTTTCGCCCTTGCACTCATAGTCTCCATTGATTTGGTTAGTGACGACCTGTGAATCGCAGTAGATGACTACCCTCGCGGCTCCTGCTGCTTTGGCAAGGTCGAGCCCTGCTATCAGAGCCTCATACTCTGATTCATTGTTGGTGGCAGGGAAGTCGAGACGGACCATACATTCGATGGTGTCCCCTTCGGGCGATAATAGCACAATGCCGGCCCCTGCGGCTTGCTTGTTGGATGACCCGTCCGTATATATACTCCATTGAGGGGACTCTGCTGCTTCCTTGTCTTCATCATGAGTGAACTCAGCTATAAAGTCGGCGACGACCTGTCCCTTGATGGCAGTCCGCGGGCGGTACTGAATATCAAATTCGCTCAGTTCTATAGCCCATAATGCCAATCGTCCCGCGGCCTCGGGACTGCTCATTGCTCGCCTTAAAGGCTTATCGGTCAAAACGTTCACCGTGTGGGCTTGGAAGTACGGTTTGAGCTTGCGGGCTGCCGTGATCAATGCCAGGGCAAGTTTTTCCATGGGCGGGTATCTTTCTTCGGCCCCATGAAGCGCTCGGCTTGCGTAGTACACGGGCTTTTGTACTTTCTCCTCTTCTCTGATCAGGGCCGCGCTAACTGCCGCGGGGGAGACGGCTAGATAGAGAAAAAGCTCTTCTCCTGGCTGCGACGGGCTTAGTAATGGTGGGGAGGAAAGGTAAACCTTCAGTTCTTCGAACGCTTACTGGCATTCGTCAGTCCACTCGAAGGACTTCTTCAATGTTCGGAAGAAGGGTAAACACTTGTCCGTAGCCCTTGACACGAACCTGTTTAGTGCCGCTATCTTTCCGTTGAGGCTTTGTACCTCCTTCACATTTCTTGGTGGTGCCATATCCAGGATGGCCTGGATCTTGTCCGGATTTGCTTCGATGCCCCTCTGAGACACCATGAATCCTAAGAATTTTCCTGCCGTTACTCCAAAGGCACACTTTCCTGGATTGAGCTTCATATTGTAGGAGCGAAGTGTGTCGAATGTTTCTTTGAGATCTCCTAGATGATCTTCCTCCTTTCGGCTTTTCACCAACATGTCGTCCACATAGACTTGGACATTCCTCCCAATCTGCTGCGCGAACATTTTGTTCATGAGTCTCTGGTACGTTGCGCCTGCGTTTTTTAGGCCGAAGGGCATCACCTTGTAACAGAAGAGGCCTTGGCTGGTTACGAACGACGTTTTCTCTTGGTCGGCTTCATGCATTCGGATTTGGTTGTACCCCGAGAAGGCGTCCATAAAGCTCAGCAGCTGGTGTCGAGCCGTGGAGTCTACTAGGATATCGACCCTCGGGAGGGGGTAGCTATCCTTGGGGCAGGCCTTATTGAGATCGGTGAAGTCCACGCACATCCGCCATTTCCCGCTCGCCTTCTTGACCATCACCACATTTGCTAACCAGTCGGGATAGTATACTTCTCTAATAAAACTTGCTTCCCGTAACTTTCTGACTTCTTCTGCTATGGCTCGGTCTCGCTCGGGGGCAAACACTCTTTTCTTCTGTCTGATAGGTGGAAAGGCGGGCGATACGTTCAACCTATACACCATGACTGAAGGATCTATTCCCGGCATATCTTCATGATCCCACGCGAATACGTCCCGATTGCGTCTGAGGAAGGTTACGAGCTCCTGACGGATCGTGGTGTTAGCGAGCGTTCCAATTTTGGTCGTTCGACTAGGATCGGAATTGTCAAGGGGTATCTCTTCCAACTTCTCGACCGGCTCTGTTACCGTCCGGCGCTCTTCTATGCTTAAAGCCTGAACCTGATCCTCCATTTCCATCATGGCTATGTAGCATTCGCGTGCGGCCATCTGACTCCCGCGCAGTTCGCCTACTCCGTAATCAGTCGGGAACTTGATCATTAGGTGATAGGTGGAGGTTACTGCTTTCCATGAGTTGAGCGTGGGTCGCCCGAGGATAGCGTTGTAGGCTGATGAGCAATCGACCACCAAGAATGTCACGTCCCTGGCTATTTGTCGAGGGTAGTCGCCTACAATGACGGATAATGTGACTGCGCCTAATGGGAATACCCGGCTCCCGCCGAAGCCAACAAGCGGGGCGTTGGTTGGGATCAACCGCTCTCTGTCGATCCTCATCTGCTGGAACGCTGTATAGTATAGAATATCCGCTGAACTGCCATTGTCGACCAGCACCCGGTGCATGTTGTAGTCCCCCACACGCAGGCTGACGACGAGCGCATCGTCATGTGGATGGTGAGGGCGTTGCGCGTCTTCCTCTGAGAATCCGATTATGGGACCTTCTCTCCGTGCTATCTTCGGCACGACTCCCGTCAGCTGAACATTTTGTACCATCCGAAGATAGGTCTTGCGGGCTTTCTTGGATGACCCGGCGGCAGCCGTTCCTCCTACGATCATCCTGATATCCCCGATCGGAGGCCTCGGTCGCTCATTGTCCCGTCGGGGGTGCTGGTCTTGTGCGGGGGGATCCGCTCTCTCCTTGCTAACGAATCTCTGCAGCTTTCCTTGTCTGATAAGGGCCTCAATCTGCTGCTTGAGGTCATAGCAATCAGCCGTGTCGTGGCCGTGGTCGCGGTGGAAACGGCAATACTTATCCCTGGAACGTTTGTTGGGGTCGCTTTTCAGTTTTCCTGGGAACGTCAGAGCCTCTTCGTCCTTGATTTGCATAAGGACTTGATCCACCGGGGCTGTTAGCGGAGTGAAGCTTGTGAACCTTCCCCCCATTGGTCTAGGGCGTCTTTCTTCCCTCCGGTCTCCTGTTCTTGTCTTCTTGCGGCCTTGGTCTTGCCGATTGTCTTCTTGTCGTTCTCTTTTCCTGGGCTTTTCTTCCCGAGCTAATAGGGCATCTTCAGCGTTCATATACTTCGTGGCGCGGTAAAGCACTTCCGACATGGTCTTAGGGTCGTTTTTGTATAGGGAAAACAAAAACTTTCCCTTCTTCAAGCCATTCGTGAATGCCGCAACAAGGATCTTATCGTCGGCTTCATCGACTGAGAGTGCCTCTTTGTTGAAGCGGGAGATGTAAGCCCTTAAAGTTTCATCTTCTCGCTGTTTCATGCTCATCAAGCACGCTGTAGACTTCTTGTATCGATGGCCTCCAATGAAGTGTGCGGTAAACTGAGCGCTGAGCTCTTTGAAGGTGCCGATGGAGTTTGGTGCCAGTCGGCTGAACCAAATTCTCGCTGCGCCCTTCAGTGTTGTAGGGAAGGCCCTACACATGATGGCGTCCGCTACTCCTTGAAGGTGCATTAGGGTCTTGAAGGTCTCCAGGTGGTCCAGCGGGTCCTTGACCCCGTCATAACTGTCTATCTGTGGCATGCGGAATTTGCTTGGTAAAGGGTAGGAGTTGACGGTGGCGGTGAACGGCGAGTCAGTTCGGTTGACAAGGTCGTCCAGGTCGCTTGATACTCGTCCCTTGAGAGCATTCATCATGACCTCCATTTGTTCCTTCATGGCCTGCATCTCCGCGATAACAAGTGGCGGAGCAATCTCTGCGAGGGAGGGGATGCTCGTGTTCTGCCGTTCTGGTTTGCTCGGGGCGTTGCTGGCCTGGGGGCCTTCCTGATTTCTCCTGTCGGCGCTAGTTCCCTCTTGATCTGCTCCTTGGTTGTTGGGGGCTGCATTCTTCTGTCTCAGTTGCTCTTCTAGGTCGTGATTTTGTTTGGTGAGGCGCTTTACGGCAGCGGCGAGTGTCCTCACCTGTCTTTCAAGAGCAGTCGTAGGGGCTTCTTCTTCTTGAGCGTCGTTGGTAGTCGCCATTGAGCGAGTGAGTACCATGTAACTCTTTTGTCTAGGAAGCGAGAACGTGCTACGCTTCCCACAGACGGCGCCAACTGATGATGCCGAAAATAGTATCACCAGTGAGTCACACGTTCCTCGTACGATCAAACGGCACCTGCACAACGAAAAGGAAGAACCTAGCAGAGAGTACCGGTGTGGTACCGGCCAAACACCCTCCGAAGGTCAAGTTAGAACTATTCTCACTGCTCTAGAGTGCTAGAGAGGGTAAATTATGCGTACCTTAGTTTGTGAGGATGCTTGGGCTTTTATACTAGTAGAAGGTTGACCTCTTTACCTTGGAGTAGAAGTCCTTTCCTTATAGGAGTCCTTTTGAGCGTATTTTACGGGATCTTTTCCTTATGGGGATCCTTTAAATATTATCTAGCGTGGAAAGCAAGTAAACTTGTGCCCGGTCCGTCAGCCTCAATTTTCCTCCGTCACCTTTGTTATACCGTCAGCATTTGAGTCGTCAACCACGGAGTCAGCTGATACTATGACCGTCAGCATAAGCACCGTCTGCTACGCCCAAAGAAAAGGTATTAAACCGTCGGCTTTATGTCCGTGTGGTTTAAGCTCTCCTTTTATCCTCATCAGTTATGATAATGTTGATGTCAACGTTTTGCTGTTGCTGCAATAACTTGTAAATATGAGTTGGGCTAGAAGGGGTGTTTTGAAAGATCACAAGGACATAGACAAAGACTTCAAATTGTAGTAATGTTTATCCATGTAAGAAAAAATAAAGGCTTTGGTTCGTTATTAATACTTAATCCTTAAGTATTTCATTCATTACATTATTCTATTTAGTGTATTGCCTAGGTATAACATTATCTGTATCATAAAATGACATAGCTCAAATAAGTATTCTAATTATATACAATCCAAAAAGAGTTGTAACTGAGTTACCTGTGATTGCACCAGTCCGATTGTTACTAGTTGTGTAATAATGCCTGCTCGTAATGGTGTTGTAGTCCAATCAATTAAGGACTCATCATCTGTAGTATCCTTGCAAATTACCTTACGGTTGAGATCCTTCACAAATGTTCCATAGGACTCGAAAACTTTATTAGGATCTTGATTTTCAAGAGTCCCTAAATTGGTTGTTGTCAACAACTCCAAAATTGTATGATGGTCCTCAAAACAAGAACAACCCAGCTTTGAACAGAAGAGAAATGTGCCAAAAGGTTGGTAACCGTTAATTAAGACTCTGGGAACTAGATCTTGGTCAGAAACTACATGCAAAAAGCAAGAGTTCCATGCTGCATATTTAGATATGGCTTCTTGCAGGTTCTCATCACCAATAAGGGGTGAACCAAAAGTGATGCAAAGTGGGCCTTTGGTTTTTGAAAAATTGAATTTTTCTAGTAGTGATAAGGTGAATAGAGTGGCAACAGATCCTCCCAAAGAGTTTCCGGTGATAATTAAAGGTTTGGAATTGTCAATCTGCATTATGATATGAATCTTACAGTGTTAATAACTAGCCTTGTCAAATTCTCATAGTTCAATAAAAATTACATAACATATTGTACATGTTGTTAAATGTTATTATGCATGACATGGTAACTATGAATGTTAGTCACCAACTCCGTGTGATTCAAAGGAAATATAGGCATACAATTATGTCAAAACTAATAAATATAACTTCCTAATGTATTCGAAATATATGACTTCAGCTCAATGATACATTATCTAAACCTAATAATATTACTACCAAATTAAGTTTGCATAAATTAATATTAAAATCTTCATACTAATAAGAAATTCAACTTTTGAAATTAATCTTACAATAGCAAGTGGGGAGCTGCTTGGAATGGTAGAAAATTGTAGTAAAGATTTTACCCCTTTGAACCATGTTGCACGAAAACTTACAATCTGACTAACATGTGAAAATAAGCTTAGAGACATATGTCTTTTACCTTATTTGATTTGTTCCATTTGACTTAATCTAACAAATGCTCCAACTAAACTATATTTTGGATATGATCATAAAAACAAAAACCCCTAATTTTATTTACAATGTCAACTTGATTTACTATAGAATCTATTAGATTAAAGAGAGGATAATACAATATAAAAAGAGATAAAATGTATATAAATTAAATTATAATGTCAAAAGTCATGAGTATATAAAGTCAAAGAATATACTATTCAATAATAATTAATCATTCTTAACGGTTGACACCATCAGCAAGAACGGGGAGGTGAATTGATTTACAATGTCAAAAGCCATGAGTATACTGAGTCAAGAATGACACCATTGACATGGAAGAGAGAGAGAGAGAGAGAGAGAGAGAGATATGAAAGAAGCCCATTAGAGAATGAACAAATCAAAGTAAGACTACAGACCAAGTCAATCAAAATGAACAAAACTTACAATTTCAACGAACCTAATTAAGCACAAATATCATAATTTAATATAAAAAACACAATTATAAAAATAAAACAATCTTGAAATTGAGAATGCTAGAAGTAGAAAGCTTATGACATTGGAATTCTATCTAGAACAGATATGTAAATGATTATACTCTTATCTTGTTGGCCTTTAAAAATCAAACTTTTTAAAAAGACAAATACCAACAAAAACAATTCAAATGCAAAAAGACCCCATTGGTTGGGTTTAGGTTGAGCTATCAATTTTGTATTATTTCGATTTTTAACCGGAAGTTTGAAAATTGTTCAAATTAACCTCTATTTGATTTTTGTTAACTATAATTAATAAAAAAAAATGGTTATATAGTGTGCACATGACCACTTAACACATCGATAATACAAAATTGGTCCCCCCCACCCCCAAACTTAGGTTGCGTTTGGATTGGGCGTTTTCTGCCCAATCCTGCGTTTGCGTTTTTTCAAAACGTTTTTTTTTTTTTTTTTTTTTTTTTTTTTTTTTTTCACGCGTTTTGGGGCGTTTTGGGTGTTGCGGCTACTGTTCATATACTGTTCAATGAACAGTAGCCGCAAACTTTGACTTTTCAAATTTTTTTGGACCAATCACAGCACATCGTGTACTGTTCACGGATCCACAAATTTTACTTTTCAGTAACTTTTTCATTAAAAATGGGTCCCACGATACTATTCACACATTTAAAAATTATTTCGCTACAGTGTTTTTCAGTTTTCAGTTTCAGTTTTCAGCTGTATCCAAACGGACCCTTAATATATTATTGGGTTACAGATCAATACATTCGAAAAATACAGAAATATATGAAAAAAAATCGGAGTATTAAATAAATAATTAATAATCAAATATCAATCAATCCTCACGAAAAAAAAAAAAATAGTGGTTGACATCTCAAGTATTCACGAGATATTATTTTTGTCATATCAATTATCACTTATCCGACATCATATCAAGGATATTTTTAAAAGTTTAGAAGTAGATAATAATTATTAATTAATATCAATAATATTTGCAGATAAAAAAATAATAATAATAACAATAATAGCTAGTACTTCACAAATGAGTACTACCAACTACCAACAACTCTGTTTCTGAAATAAATGAATAAAAAAAGTAGCTTGTATCAATTTATAAAGATATTTTGGGCAATGATATATTGTTCAGGCAGTTCGTTACTTATGACCTACGGTTGAATTAGAGACTTAACTGCTTGATCTTTTGACAAGTTTACAAGTGCTATGACCAAAACTAAAAATTTATAATTTAAAAAAAAAAAAAAAAAAGAACTTTTCAGAGTATAGAGAGGTACCTCAAATTTTGGGAGCACGCCAAAAATGGATTTAAAAAGCTGAAATGCAGGTTCGTTAATGGAGAAACTTGGGTCCTTGGTTTTGGGGCACAGGAAATCAAAGAAAGGAAAAGACCCCTTAAAAGTTGAAGATGAAACTAAATTTCCTCCTCCACCGCCCTGAACGGAGTCTTTGCTACTAGAGGGCCAAGTGAAAAACGCTATAATGGTATAGTTTGGTAGTTCATAAACTTTGAATCTCACGAAGGAAGATGGTCCTTCATTCTGACTAATTTCTGAGTATAGACTCCAAATTGCAGTCCATGCATCGTGCAAGATATCATGGGTCACCACGAAATTTGCCAACTCTAAACCACTGCTATACCTGCCATCATGAATCATAGGAAAAATTAGCTAACATATGATGATGCATCAAGTTTCTTGGTCAAGAAACAAAGTTTAAAGGAAGAGGGAAAGAGACAGAGTGAAGGAAAACAAAGACAAACAAATAAGGAAAGAAGAAATGATTTGCGTTACAAACTTACAATTGAGTTTTGCTCATCCTCGCGAATCTCGATCTATTGCTTTGTTAGATCAGCTCTAGAAAAAGATCAGCCACAGGACTAGTTGTGCAACACTCTTTGCTAGTTATAACAATGATGAGAATCAAAGCCAATGTTAATCCATGGTCTCAGAAGAGAAACTTCGTAGGAAAGAACTAAAAAGCATCACAAGACTACAAGTCAATGTCTATATTCTACCTATAGAATATATTTTTATTCATATGTTCTTCGTCATTCTCCAACTTGCTCTGGCCCATTACCCTTTATTTCTTTGGGCTTTTAAAATACCATACCATTTAAAAAAAAAAAAAAAATTGGGAAAGGAAAGGATTAAAAAACCATACTTTTTTTTAATACATTTTTGGTGACTTGAGTTGAGTGTATAGTTAAGTTAACTCATATTTTGGTAGGTTACAGTGAGGGTAAACCATAATTTATATTATTTGTATACACATGGCCACCCCTTGTTGTATACAAATTCTAGTTTAATGAAATAAGAAAAATTGAAGATGGTTTATCATTGTTTTTCAATTTTTATAGTGAAGAAAAGAAGTAGGGGAAGGATGAACCTAGACTTATGAGAGCCCATCATCTTTCATTCTCTCATTAATGGAACTTAATCGGTATGAAAAAATAGAGAGAAAATAGTATAAATAAGTAATTTTGACATTTTCACTCCAACATCTTTTCTTTTTTTAATAATCGGTCACTCCTCCAATTTATTAAGAGCAAATTAATTTAGACAATGATGTATTAAGAATTTAACATAACACAAGAAAATTTTTTTCCTTTCACTTTTTCCCCCTCTCTTAAGTCTTAACCAAAAACTTCAAATTAAAAATAAAAGATCTATATTTCTCTCTATTTCATATCTTCCTTGAACCCTACCTCTGCCTTGCCCAGTACAAGAGTCAAGAGCTAGCTCTCAATCATAGAAATTTAGAACCATGACCTAGAAACTTCGTAGGAAAGAACTAAAAAGCATCACAAGACTACAAGTCAATGTCTATATTCTACCTATCTTTTTTTGATGAACATATTCTACCTATCGAATATATTTATTTATATGTTCCTCATCATTCTCTAACTTGCTCCGGCCCATTACCCTTTATTTCTTTGGGCTTTTAAAATACCACACCATTTTTTTTTTTTTTTGGGGGGGGGGGGGGGGGAAAGGTAAGGATTAAAAGACCATACATTTTTTTTTTTTTTTATTATTACATTTTTGGTGACTTGAGTTGAGTTTGTAGTTAACTCATATTTTGGTAGGTTACAGTGATGGTAAACCATAATATATATCATTTTAGCAAGTTGACGAATAATAAGTCTAATATCAATCACACATGAGCTGGTTATTAGTTAATACCAACACTTACCTATCAATTACATCTTATTATTTGCTACTTTATTTAAGCAAATCGTTAAAAAAAAAAAAGTTATGTTCATGGACCTATTCTTTTCTGTATTATACTTTTATTTTTATTTTATTTTATTTTTTAAATGTGATACACATGGCCACCCCTTGTTGTATACAAATTCTAGTTTAATGAAATAAGAAAAATTGAAGATGGCATTGTTTTCCAATTTTTATGGTGAAGATCGGTCACTCCACCAATTTATTAAGAACAAATTAATTTAGACAATGATGTATTAAGAATTTAACACAACACACGAAATTTTTTTCCTTTTACCTTTTTCCCCTTCTTTAAGTCTTAACCAAAAACTTCAAATTGAAAATAAAAAATCTATATTTCTCTCTTTTTCACATCTTCCTTGAACCCTACCTCTGCCTTGCCCAGTACAAGAGTCAAGTAGCTCTCAATCTTAGAAATTTAGAACTTATGAACTAGAACGTTCTTAAAGTAGTGACTTTTTTTATTTTTTATATAGGAAAGTAGTGACTTTGATTGTGTAGAAAAGCAGAAAACGCCGGGAGAGTTGGTGATTGTGTAGAAAAGCAGGGACTTGTTGAAAACGAAATAACAATTGACCAAGACCCTAACCGAAAGCTAAGTAGAATTTGAATTTCTTCTGTCTTTTTCTTTTTATGTGGCATGAAACCCACTTGAGACGTCCGATTCTTTTTATTAGAAAAGCCAAATTTATGGCAATTTCGTCACTTTCACCCGCCACTTGCACCTCACATAATTTCCACCCTTTTTCTTCTGTGATAGTGATAGTGTTTTAGGAAAACAGAGAAAGAAGAATATGGAATTGATGAATTTCTGTATACACGAGTAAGGGAAAATAGAGGGAACTAAAGGAGCTAACTAACTACCCTCCAAACCTAACTAACAGAACTAACAACCACCCACGTGCTGTCCACATGCCAATTATTAAAGCTATACACTAATGCAAAACTCCATGTCGTATAGTATAAAATAAGAACAAACATACAAACTTTGCTCACTGTCGTTTAAGCAGAGTTATGAACTTTCTTCTTCCCTTGATTTTGTAGTTTGTCCTGAACCTTTCTATTCTTCTTTGTATTATCTTGACACCCCCCCTCAAGTGGAAGAGGGGCATGAATATTGACCATATTCAACTTCGATACAAGAAAAGCAAATTGATGAGCATTCAAAACTGTTAGGACATATGTGATTCACTTGTTAGGACATATGTGATTCACTTGTTAGGAACATATGTCATTATTTTATGTAATTGGTTAATCCTTTGACAAAACGCACTTAACTTGTATTTGGGTAAATTTAGGATGTGTTTAATACTTCAAGAAACTGTATTTCAAGATCAAGTGTTGAAGCCATGCAAGTCTGTCCAAAATTCAAGTCTGAAAATTGCCTGTTATTAAAGCTCGACAGCTAGCCATCTATCGAGCTTGAAGAGATGTTTTAGCCCCGTAGCTTGACAGTAACTCGACAGATAGGCATTTGTTGAGGTTTATGAAAAACAGAATTTCAGTTCTGTTTTGACTCTAATTTGTGATTATGTGTTTGGGTTGTCTTTTCTCACAACCTTAGACATATATAATGATTATTTTAAAGGCCGTCAAAGTGGACATAAGTTGCACAAGTGTTAAGCAAAGTTTGTTCAAGCAAGTTGTGATCGGAGACACAGTTTTGCCCTAGTTCATCGTTCTTGTGAAGAAGTTGCTGTGTTTGTGCACCATAGATTTTTGTGACCAAGCATCTTCTTGATCTTCATCGTTGGGATGAACTGAAGAACTTTGCAACCAACAACCTTCTCTAGTTGGTGATTGAAGTCGCGTATTGGGATCCGCGCAATTGGTTAGTTACGTACTAGGAGCCGTGCATCAAAAGGAGAAATTGTCACTACAAAACAAGTCCAATTGGGTATTGGAGTAAGGGTTCAACTGTAGGTTTGTATAAGGTACTGGGATTCCTTTACTTATAACCGCTTGTTGTGACAACAGTGGAATTTCAGGAGTGGTGACCTTAAAATTACCCAGTGGGGTTTTTGCCGTGTTGGTTTTCCCCATTCGTAAACAAATCACTGTGTCAATTTAATTTCTACTACACTTAGTTTAATTGGTGATTTGTTTGTGCTACCACGCGTTTGCATGTTAATTTGATTAATTAATAAACTTGGCTAATTAATCAATTAATTCATCACAAGGGGTCAATACATTTTTGGCCTATCAAGTGGCATCAAAGTAGGCACACTCTGATTAGGTTTTAATCTTTGCTGTTTTTGATCCATTGACCCTTGTTGTCATGGCTGCAACCAGCTTGAAGAGATATTTTAATTCAAATACATCTTGTTTTTCTAATCTCTATTTGTTTGAGTGTATCAGGAAATACAAGTCTAAAAGTTATTTGAATTCACTTGTGATGACCATTGTAAAAGATCTTAGTTTGCCTAAGAAGAAACTAGACTGTCTCAGAATGAAAATGTGTAAAGGAGTTCGTCTGAGAAGAGTGAAAGTTAAAGGTTTAGCTTGTAAAAGGCACATGAGAGAAATCACCATTCCTACTGATTTGTCATCTAAGCATGAAGTGTGTTTTATGATGAAGTCCGCATTTAAAGTTGTGGACACATGTTTGTGGTACCTTGACAGTGGTTGCTCAAGACACATGACTAGAGACTGATCTCTCTTCAAGGTTTTCGAGTCTAAGAAAGGTGGCAATGTCACTTTTGGTGATGGGAGCAAGTCACAAATTAAAGGAAAGGGAATTATCTCTCTACCTGGACTGCCGAACATTGCAAATGTTCTATATGTGGAAGGTCTGAGGGTGAACCTGTTAAGCATAAGTCAGATATGTGATCAAGACTTTATGGTGCTATTCTCAAAAGGAAAGTGTCTTGTCATGGATGAGTTTGGAAAGAAACTCATAAGTGGCGTTCACATTCTAGACAATTGTGATGGATTGGTTCCTGATGCTGATATTGTGTGCAATAACATTCGTTTGCCAAATGAAGATCTATGGCATCAACGGATGAGACATGCTAGTTACAAACATCTTTCTATTATATCTAAGCATGAATCAGTCTTGGGAATACCAAAGCTTAGTAGAATGAGCAATGTAGTGTGTGGACCATGTCAGCTTGGGAAACAGATGAAAGCTAAGCATCTGGGCACTCAGACATCAACTATATCTAGAGTATTGGAGCTTCTACATCTGGATCTTATGGGTCCAACTAGAACCGAGTCTTTTGGTGGTAAAAGATACATCATAGTTGTGGTAGACGACTTCACTAGGTATACTTGGGTCATTCTCCTACGATCCAAGTCTAATGCTCCCGGCACCAAGAAGACTCCATATGAATTATGGAAAGGAAGGAAGCCAAATGTGAAGTATTTCAGAATCTTTGGAAGTACTTGTTTCATCCTTAAGGATAGAAAGAATGTGGGAAAGTTTGATTCCTGGAGTAATGAAGGTATATTTCTGGGCTACTCCTCCACAAGCAAGGCTTATCGGGTATACAACAAAAAAACTATGAAGGTAATGGAGATAGTGAATGTTGTTATTGAAGAGTCTTCAGATTATGATTCTGAGAAAGGTATTGAGGAATTCCCCATAGAAATTCTTCCTTCTGAGCCTAAGGAAAGTCAAGAAATTGTTGAACAAGAACCTGCATCTCCAAGTACTCCCGGTACTCCCAGTGTTGTGGAAGATTTTACAGATATACCCAATTCACCAAATTCTGAATCTCATGAAGAGAAAGGACCTTCCTTTAGGATTAAATTAAATCATCATCCAGAAGTTATTGTGGGAAATATGAATGAACTCACATTAAGGAAATGTACAGTTGATAAATGTGTTGCTAACTTTGTGTCTTATTCTTGTCATTTGTCACAGGTTGAAAGTTGAGGAAGCTCTTCAGGATGAAAGTTAGGCCGAAGCAATGCAAGATGAACTGCTTCAGTTTTAGAGGAATGATGTCTGGACTTTAGTACCTAGACCAGTGGGTGAGCACATCATCGGCATAAAGTGGATATTCCACAATAAGACTGATGAGGAGGGCAATGTGATTTGCAATAAGGCTCGGCTTGTAGCTCAATGTTACTAACAAATGGAAGGAGTAGACTATGATGAAACATTTACCCCAGTTGCCCGTATGGAGTCCATCAGAATTCTCCTTGCTCTAGCATGTCATTTGAAGTTCAAAATTTATCAGATGGATGTAAAGACTGATTTCTTGAATGGGCTACTTAAAGAAGATGTCTATGTGGCTCAACCAAAAGGATTCATTGATTCACACTTTCCAGATCATGTGCTGTATCTTAAGAAGGCACTTTATGGCTTAAAGCAAGCCCTTAGAGCTTGGTATGTGTAAGGTTGAATTTAATCAACCATCTTGTTGGCTTTATTCCGTGCCAAATTTGCTTGTATTTCAGTATTTAGTAACCCTGTATTTAGGTGGGATTGCTGTAAGGGTAGTGAGTGAGATAGAGTGTTGAAATGCTCAAGAGTGTGCAAGAAAACAGAGACTCGCGACTTGATCTCGCGGGTGACTCGCGGCTTCAAGCCACCAGAAGCAGCACATGTGTCAAGCATGCCAGAAGTTGAAGCGTCATGCTAGCTGGAGCACTACAGGAAAAAATAGGACAACTGGCCGTTTTGTTATCGCGCGGCTGGATCTCGCGACTCAGTCAAGCCGCGAGCCATCATTGTTTTGAAAAACCTGACTCTTCACATTCCATTCTCACTCCAGTATAAATACCCCTTATACCCACATAAGAAAGAGAGCTTCCATAGAGAATTTTGAGAGAGAAACCCTAGAGTAAAAAAAGATTGATTCATCTACAATCTTTACATAAGAGTCTCTTCAAATTCCTCAACTCTCTTCCTCTCCATTGTTAAACCCTTGAGAGGTCTTTTACCAAAACCTGTTCTCACCATATCCATTACTGTGAGAGGGCTGTTTGGTGTTCTGGGAAGTAGTTAGGAAGGAACCAATCTACATTGATTGATGCTATGGTCAAGTAGCGGAATCCGGTAAGCTAAAAAAGAAATAGGTTCGGCGCAACCTCGTTGGAGCAAGAAGCTAGGAGGGCTTAGGTACACTGGGTAGATTAGGCTTGGAGGGTCTATTGCTGTTCATGTATCCCAACTACATTTTCTAGTGGATTACTTACCGCTTGGAGGGCGGCAGAGAAGTTTTACGCCAAGGGCTTTGGTTTCCTCTTCGATAACACATTGGGTGTTGTCCTTGTGTTTGCATCTTCTTTCCCTTTTATCTTTGCATTTTATTATCTGATGTGAGTTGTGATTTTAATTGGCTTAGGTTGTTTACCAATTCTGTTTATAGTTTTTGTTCATTTTCCGCACACCAGTTGTTTGACATAAAGCTTGAATTGGTTATTTTGTAATTGAGGGTCTAAACGTTCAAGGGTGATATATACACTATTTGAACTTTCAATTGGTATCAGAGCGGGTACACTTTTAGTGGTTTCATTACCATAGTGTGATCCTTGACTCCCTATTAAGATGGATCAGTCTCAATCCCTAAATACACATCCATATTTTGATGGTAGTAATTATACTTTTTGGAAGGTTCACATGAGAGCATTTCTATGTTTCATTGATGAATAAGTTTGGGATGCTGTTGATATAGGTTGGACCAGGCCTGAGGAAGCCAAATCCACATGGGATAAGGCAGCACTCGCTGCATCTAATGCTAACAGTAAAGCACTTAATGCAATTTTCTATGGTGTGTCTCCAGATGAGTTTCATAGGATTTCTCACATTATCGTTGCCAAAGAAGCATGGGAGATATTGGAGACCACCTACGAAGGAACGAAGAAAGTGAAAGATACCAAGCTGTAGATGCTGAGCACTCGGTTTGAAGAGCTAAAAATGAGTGAGGATGAGTCCTTTGACTCTTTCTATAGCAAGCTGAATGAGGTGATTGTAAGCAAGTTCAATTTGGGAGAGAAAACGAAGGATTCTAAAATTATAAGGAAGATCCTTCGATCATTGCTAGAAAGTTTTCGTGCCAAAATGACAGCGATTGAATAGAGCAAAGACCTTGATGACATCAAAGTCCAAGAGTTGGTGGGTTCTCTTCAGGCTTATGAAATGTCGCTGCCCAATCAACGGAAGAGCAAATCTCTTGCTCTTAAGACCATTAATGAGAAGGTGGAAGTCCATGACTCATCGGAAGAAGATGTGGTTGACAAAGATGTTGCATACCTTGTAAAAAATTTCTGAAAATTCTTGAAATTCAAGAATAATGGAAAATTTGGTGATAAAGGGAAATTCCAAAGTTCAGGAAGGGAGAAAAGGGAATTCAAAAAGAAAGATGGAAAAGAATCCTAATCTACACAAGGTGTCACTTGTTTTGAATGCAACGGGCATGGACACTTTAAGAAAGAATGTCCGAATTATTTGAAATCGAAAGGCAAAGTGTATGCCACAACATTGAGTGACTCAGATTCATCCGACTCAGATTCTGACGAAAGCTGTGACGGAGAAGGGAATTATTCAGCTTTTATGACTATCACCCATGTTGAGTCTTCAAACAAGTTGAATTTGCTTGTACGAGAACTTGGAGAACATAGTGATGAAGAATCATTGGGATTTGTTGAAGAATCAGGTGCTGAAGAAGATGAAAGTACAGTCAATCTTCAAGAAAATTATAACTCACTCCTAGAGAAGTCGGGTGAGTACACAAGGGTGGCTAAGGCAGCTATGAGAAAGATGAAGAAGGTAAAGGAGAACTATAAAAGTCTTCTAATTCTCTATAAGGAGGCCAAATGTGAGATAGAAACACTGAACAGTGAGTTGTTAGAAGCTTACACAAAAGTGAGATTTCTTGAGCAAGAGATCGTGCAAGCAAATGCTAAAATAGAGAGGGTCACCACCAAGAAGCTAGATGATGTTATTTCATCACAAAAGAGCTTTTCAGAAAAATCCGGATTGGGATATACCGGAGGGAGTAGCTCATCTGGCAATATCACTAAAGAAGTGAAGTTTATAAAGGCCAAAGAGTCAGCTGAAGTTGGCCCTACTGCTGAGAAGCCCAAGATTGAGGAGAAGAGGAATATGGAGAACCAACAGATGTTGAACAAACCTTGTCATCAATCTGTGGGCAGGTCTGAATCTCGAGCCAAGTCTCATCCACGATCACAAAGAGGTCCTAGATCGAACTATGTGTGTCATCATTGCGGACTTCAAGGGCATACTCGGCCAAATTGTCAAAAGCTGAGAGCAATGAATAATGCAACTACTCCAAGGTGTCGAAGACCTAGAAATTGGGCTGGTGAACCATCAAGAGATCAAAGTGGTGATACCGGAATGATGGACGTGATGAAGATGATTGGTGCTTTCACCAACTGCTTGGAGAGCTTCACACGAAGGTTTGAAAGCCCTAACTCCCGTACCCAATCCTATAAGGAAATCACCCCAAACGCAAGTGACGTGTGGGTGAAAAAGGGTACTCATGCATAAGCATTACAACATGTCCATGCATCAATACTTCCTATGCTTTGTGACTTTGTTTGGTTGTGTGCTATTTAATTGTGTTGGCTGAAATGTGTTTGTTTATTTTTGCATTCTATCGTTTATTCCTTTGTGTTGTTTTTGATCAATCTTTTCCTTCTTATGTGTCAAAAATCCAAAAACCACATAAAAAGTAGAAAATCAAAAAGTTTGATCGACATTGTTGAGTTTTGTCTCAAAACTTGTTTTGCCTTGTACCTTTGTGCTAATGGCTTTGTGCATTTACGAGCGTAACTTGTTTCTTTGCACTCTTATCACTGTGGAAGAAATCTTGAAATCTATGTGACTGTTGTAAATAGATTTTCAAACTTGTCATGAATGATTAATGAATGGTTATGTTGATCTTGAGACATGCATAGACTTGTGCCTATATATTTTCCCACTCTTTATTTTTGTTTTTGCTAAAAAGAGCTCACCAAATGTAAATCTCCAAATGAAAAGAGATATTGAGTTGCAAAAGCCTGTCGCACATACTAGTATTCGACTAGGAAAAAGGGAAAGCGACCAAAAATTAAAGTGAATGATCATTCAAAAAGACAAAGGCTATCTCATCAAGGTGAAATATCAAATATCACTCTCACAATGAGAGGTGATTGTCTCAAAAAGATCAAATAGATCAAATGTTATGTTTGAAAGTGGAGTCAAATGTAAAGCTCCAAATTATGTAATCAAGTCTTGTGGGAGGTCATATATGCATACTTCTATAACTAAGATGGGTCACATGATCTAGTGTTAATTGTGTATGCCTTGGTTGAATTGATCATTGAAGCTTCACATTAGACTAAGGACTATCTCATTGTTGATACTCACATATAACACACAAGTTTATGTTCAATGAATGCCATATTTATTTGTGTGATTGTACTTGATAAAATGTGTTTTCACATGCTCAATCTTTGTTGATTCAAACACAAAAAGATTTTTTAGTGTTTTAGGTATTTTTGGAAAGTAATTTGTTCTTCAAAAATTGAAAAATTTCAAAAAACAGTGTTGCCCTGTTTTGGCGACTCAGTCGCAGGTCATTCAAGTCGCATGCCACAGTCGCGAGCTCACAGGTCAATTTTGGCGACTTGTTCACCAGTGGAAGGTCTAGTCGCGAAGGGTACACAGAGATTTTTGTGGCTTAGCTCGCGACTCCCTCGCGAGTGAGACTTCCAGTCGCGAAAAACACTTAGAAAATTTTTCAAAAATTTTGGCTTGAAGTGTTTTGGCGGGTGTGTCTGGTGACTATCTGGCGACTTACCTCAGCCGTGAAAAACGCGTGTTTTGCACAGTGAGGGCAGTTTTTAAAATCTTTTTCAGTTTTTCCTCAAACTTTTTGTGACTGTTCATCTTCTCTCTCAACTGTCTCCTTCCCAAACGCTCTGTGTAACCCACTTCGAACTCCATTGTTGCTTCTTTTCAACTCAAAATCTTCAAGAAAAAGGTATGGGTTTTCTTTCTCACATTCTGTATTTCTTGTTTTTGTGCTTTTCCCTCTTGATTATTTGCTTTTTTTCTGATTTGAGTTGGGTTTATGTTTCGGCTGTTGTTCTTTGTCCATGCTTAACTAGTAGAGGCTATTGATTTTTTATGAACTTGTTTATGTTGCTAGTTTTGGTCTTCATCATGTGACTTTCTCTCAGCTTAGGGTTTGTTATCTGTCTTTTACCCATATTGTCTGATCTCATTTTGATGTGTTGTTTCAAAAATGTTTGTGTTTTGTTTGTTGGGTTTTATTGATTTGATTCTGTGTTGTTTATCTAGTATGTGCATTTGTCTTGAGTTCCCTAGGTCATTTCATACTCATCAAACTGTATGTCTCATTGATGTATGTTTGTCCTTTGGGTGATATCAGTCTCTGCAGCATTAGTACTCTTCTGTAAAATGCTAGTTGTTCTTGAGTATCTACCTTTGGACACATTCATCTGTGTTGTTGGTTTACGTTTTGAGGCTTTATTATTGTCTTTTTCACTAATAGAGTACTGATTTGTTCTACACATGTATTGTACTTTGTTGTTGTGGCCTTTTCTGATTGTTCACAGATGGCTCCTTCATCCCCAAAGAAGAAAACTCCTGCCAAGAAAGCAGATAAGAGAATGAAAATGGACCCTAATCTGTTTAGGTCTGTTTCCCATTTTGAGAGATACAAGGATTTCTTCTTAAAGGCAGGAATCATACAAGAAAGGTTTGTGGATTTGGAGGATTTGAAAGACACCTTTATCCCTAGTTGTTTTGAAGGGAAAGGATGGGAAAGGCTTCTATGTGATCTCCTAGTTGTGTGTGAACCCCTAATTAGGGAGTTTTACTCCAATGCTGTGATAAGGGAAGAGGAACTAAGCTGCTGGGTTAGAGGTAAAGAATTCACCTTAGATGCACATGACATTGATGATGTGCTAGGTCTTGAAGGGTTAGAAGATCAAGAGTTTATCAACTACAAGGATAGGATTTTGTCTATTGAAACTGTACAACAGAGGATAGGTGGACAGAGAGAAGGGAAATGCCTAAATACCACAGCTTTTCTAGTGGACATGAGGTGTCTCACTATTATCATGATGTTTAACCTATATCCTATAAGGAAGTTGACTACAATTGACAATGCAAGAGCAATTTTTCTGATGGAGCTCAAAGAAAAGACATTCATTGATATTAGTTCCCACATATTTGATACTATTGTGGATGAGACTAGAACCACTTCTAGGCCTAAACTGATCTTTCCTAGTCTGCTCATGAGGATCTTTAGAAAGAAGGGTGTTGCAATCCCTTGAGACATCAGTCCCATGTCCACACCTTTAGCAATTAACAAGCTAACCTTCAAGAGGATAAGTGTTCGTCTTCCAGGTGAAGAAGATGAAGGTGATGAAGGAGAGGGTGTCCCAATGGAGACTGAGGTAGAGGTAGTAGGTCAGGCATCAACTTCAACTCCAAGAAGGAGTGGCAAGAGGACTAGAGCATCAACTTCTTCAGCTATACCTCCAGATGCATTTCAGGTCATTCTAGGAAGACTTGATGGAATCAGAGAGGTCCAGACTGAGCACTCTGAGAGGATAGCAGCCATGCAGGACCAGCTTGATATTCTATTAGCAAAATTTGACAGCTTCACAACACATCATGAAAAGTGACCCTTTGGCCATTCCAGTCAAAAAGGGGGAGAAGTTTTTGAGAAGCAGCTCTTGAGGGGGAGCAAATCAAAAACAGTGTCTATCTTGTTAATTCTGTTTATGTTTTGGATAAGTGTTTATCAACTACAAGGATAGGATTTTGTCTATTGAAACTGTACAACAGAGGATAGGTGGACAGAGAGAAGGGAAATGCCTAAATACCACAGCTTTTCTAGTGGACATGAGGTGTCTCACTATTATCATGATGTTTAACCTATATCCTATAAGGAAGTTGACTACAATTGACAATGCAAGAGCAATTTTTCTGATGGAGCTCAAAGAAAAGACATTCATTGATATTAGTTCCCACATATTTGATACTATTGTGGATGAGACTAGAACCACTTCTAGGCCTAAACTGATCTTTCCTAGTCTGCTCATGAGGATCTTTAGAAAGAAGGGTGTTGCAATCCCTTGAGACATCAGTCCCATGTCCACACCTTTAGCAATTAACAAGCTAACCTTCAAGAGGATAAGTGTTCGTCTTCCAGGTGAAGAAGATGAAGGTGATGAAGGAGAGGGTGTCCCAATGGAGACTGAGGTAGAGGTAGTAGGTCAGGCATCAACTTCAACCCCAAGAAGGAGTGGCAAGAGGACTAGAGCATCAACTTCTTCAACTATACCTCCAGATGCATTTCAGGTCATTCTAGGAAGACTTGATGGAATCAGAGAGGTCCAGACCGAGCACTCTGAGAGGATAGCAGCCATGCAGGACCAGCTTGATATTCTATTAGCAAAATTTGACAGCTTCACAACACATCATGAAAAGTGACCCTTTGGCCATTCCAGTCAAAAAGGGGGAGAAGTTTTTGAGAAACAGCTCTTGAGGGGGAGCAAATCAAAAACAGTGTCTATCTTGTTAATTCTGTTTATGTTTTGGATAAGTGTTGTGTCTATGTTTTTGAAACTTTGTTGGTTATGATTTATGTTTGGTTAAAACTCATAACACATGGATGTTTTTGAAACTTGGTTTACCTTATATATATATATATATATATATTGTTGATGTTATTCAATTTATAATGTGTTTGTACCCATGTTACTTTTGTAAGCTTTTAGGATTTATATCTGTAGGCTTTATGGTCTGTACCATGTTTTATGCAGCCTTTTATACTTTGTTAAATCAGTACTTTTAACTAAATGTCATGCATTTTCTTGTTAAGTACTATCACTCTTGTGCCCTTATAGGATTGTTCCTAGATGCATATACTTAGTGTATTGTGCATTGGTTGAGTGTTGGGCATGCAAGTGACTTGCATTAAGCTTGTTTGCTTGTTTGTTCAAGTGTTCATTCCAAGTGTGAATGAGCATTATGGTCACTACCTTGTAGTGATTGCTTGGTTGATCAAGCCATGGTTTGTTTCTTAACTCCATCTTTGCTTGATCACATATTGCTTGCTTCATATGCATTTCATGTTTTTCTGCATACAATGATCATGGTGTATTATTGTGTTTCAGGAGTTTCATGTTCATATGATTCAAGAGCTTCACAGTTTCTAGAGTTAGGTGTGAGTGAGTTTTGCTCAACTGTTCCCAACTCACATGTTAAGTCTAGAGTCTGTTTTAGGGTTTTGTCACGGAATTGCCAAAGGGGGAGATTGTAAGGTTGAATTTAATCAACCATCTTGTTGGCTTTATTCCGTGCAAATTTGCTTTATTTCAGCATTTAGTAACCCTGTATTTAGGTGGGATTGTTGTAAGGGTAGTGAGTGAGATAGAGTGTTGAAATGCTCAAGAGTGTGCAAGAAAACAGAGACTCGCGACTTGATCTCGCTGGTGACTTGCGGCTTCAAGCCGCCAGAAGCAACACACGTGCCAAGCATGCCAGAAGTTGAAGCGTCATACTAGCTGGAGCACTACAGGACAAAATAGGACAACTGGCCGTTCTGTTATCGCGCGGCTGGATCTTGCGACTCAGTCAAGCCGCGAGCGACCCTTGTTTTGAAAAACCTGACTCTTCACATTCCATTCTCACCCCAGTATAAATACCCCTTATACCCACATAAGAAATAGAGCTTCCAAAGAGAATTTTGAGAGATAAATCCTAGAGTAAAATAAGATTGATTCATCTACAATCTTTACATAAGAGTCTCTTCAAATTCCTCAACTCTCTTCCTCTCCATTGTTAAACCCTTGAGAGGTCTTTTACCAAAACCTGTTCTCACCATATCCATTACTGTGAGAGGGTTGTTTGGTGTTCTGGGAAGCAGTTAGGAAGGAACCAATCTACATTGGTTGATGCTATGGTCAAGTAGCGGAATCCGGGAAGTTAGAAAAGAAATAGGTTCGACGTAACCTCGTTGGAGTAAGAAGCTTGGAGGGCTTAGGTACACTGGATAGATTAGGTTTGGAGGGTCTATTGCTGTTCATGTATCCCAACTACATTTTCTAGTGGATTACTTACCGCTTAGAGGGCGGTGGAGAGGTTTTATGCCGAGAGCTTTGGTTTCCTCTTCGATAACACATCGGGTGTTGTCCTTGTGTTTGCATCTTCCTTCCCTTTTATCTTTGCCTTTTATTATCTGCTGTGGGTTGTGATTTTAATTGGCTTAGGTTGTTTACCAATTTTGTTTATAGCTTTTGTTCATTTTCCGCACACTAGTTGTTTGACATAAAGCTTGAATTGGTTATTTTGTAATTGGGGGTCTAAATGTTCAAGGGTGATATATACACTATTTGAACTTTCAGTATGATCGGCTCACACAATACCTGGTGTCACATGGGTTCATAAGAGAAAAAGTTGATCAGACTCTCTTCATCAAAAAGGATGATGGTGAGTTGATAGTTGCTCAAGTTTATGTTGATGATATCATTTTTGGGTCGACTAAGGATGAACTTGCTTATGGATTCTCAAAACTTATGCAAGCCGAGTTCGAGATAAGCATGATTAGAAAGCAACTCACTTCCTTGGATTGCAAATTCGTCAACTGGATTCAGGTATATTCCTATCTCAATCTAAATATGCTAAAAATCTTGTGAAAAATTTTGGTTTGGAATCTGCTAGTTCTGTTAGAACCCTTATGAGCCCGAATGTTAAACTCATTGTGGACTTGTTAGGCAAAAGTGTAGATTCATCTCTGTATAGAAGCATGATAGGTAGTCTTCTGTACCTTACTGCTAGTAGACCTGACATTAGTTACAGTGTTGGAGTGTGTGCTAGATATCAAGTTGATCCCAAAGAATCTCATATGACTGCTTTAAAAATAATTATAAAGTATGTCAAAACCACTGCTGAGTTCGGTGTGTGGTACAGGAAGGACACAAATGATGTCTTAGTTGGGTATTCTGATGCTGATTGGGTTGGGAATATTGATGATAGAAAGAGTACATCGGGGGGTTGTTTTTATGTGGGTAACAATCTTGTTTCCTGGAGGAGCAAAAAGTAGAACTCCATCTCTTTATCCACTGTAGAAGCTGAGTACATCGCTGCCAGTAGCTGTTGCACCCAATTCCTATAGATGCAAAAACTCCTCCATAATTATGGTATTTGTCAAGACCATCTCACCATCTATTGTGATAATACCAGTACCATCAACATCTCTAAGGATCCGGTTCAACATTCTCGAACCAAAAACATAGAGATTCAACATCACTTCATTAGGGAGCTTGTCGAAGATGGTATTCTCTCTCTCTTAAGTTTATTCATACCGATGATCAGAAGGCTGACTTGTTTACCAAATCTCTTGACAGCAAACATTTTGAATTCCTTCATCAAAACATTGGTGTTATCTCCATGGCTTGATATCTTTCTCTCCTCCTTCTTCCTCATGCATTTGCATCTAGTTTTTATGTTTTACTTTGTTTAACATATTTTTGTTTGTTTTCAGTTTTGTTTATTTTGTTTTTGATATAAAATTTTTTTTTTGAAAAATCAGAAAATACAAAAACAGTGTGTGTTTTGTGTACATTGGTACTTGTGTACCTTGGATGGCCATTGAAACAAAGTTTTCTAAACTTTGTATCTTTTGTAGCTTAGATGAGCATCTTTATGCACAACTAAACAAGTGAGCTTTATGGCTCTTGTTTGTGATGAGTAAGATTAAGTAATCTCTTGTATTTAATAATATCCGTATCACTCTTTTTGATGGGAAGGACTAGAAAATCCTAAAAGAAAGGTATAAATAACCATCTTACCACTGTTGCCTGCCAATTATGAAATGACATATGTATGCTTCAGCATAGCAAAAGTGCAATGTCAATGACATTTATGTGCTTCGACATAGCAAAATTGGAATGTCAAATGCTTAACATAATTGGGTATTTCTTTTCTATCTATTATATGCCCATAAATGATTTTCTTAAAAAGAAAAATAAAAAGCAAAAAGATCAAAATACTTTAAATATGATTGCAAGCGTGTATTTTAGGAGATGTGAGAGTTATAGGATGTATCTCAAAGGTGATAGTCCCCATCGAATAGTTACGATTGTGTGTGAATTAAAGTGTTTTTCTCATATCTCAAATTGTCATAACATGTATACACTTATGCAATCTCGTGATGTTTTTCACACATAACACGCAATATTCTTTACTACTCCTGATACATGTGCGGGTACAATGTGATTTGGCCATCACAAGGTTTACATGTGTTAATGTATACTCATTAAACTGTCTTAACTTGTTTTTGAAATATAAAATTGGTTAGACTTGCTTAGTGCGTGTGTGTTTTGGGGATCTATGTGCTTAAAATTGTTGTTGAACTTAAAATGCTATTTGGATTCTTGGTTGAGTTGCATGCTTGATTGCATTCATATTTGTGTTTTTCCCTTCTTGAAAAACTGTTTTTAAGCAATCTCGACAGCTTCTCAACACCTGGCTATCTATCGAGCTTTTCATCTTCCTCTTATCACAATCTCGATAGCTTCTCGACAGCTAAATGGATCGATCGAGATTTCTTCTGGATCCTCAATAGCTTCTTAACAACTGGTGGATCGATCGAGTTTCCTTTAGCCTTTTGTTGATTTGTCCCTCGACAACTGCATCTGTTGACATTTTGTTTTCTCGACACTTGGCTCGACAGATGTCTTGACACCTCTATCTTTCGAGATTTACTGAACCTCTATATATAGGTTCTGTGCTATCCGGTTTTCATTTCTCTTGATCTCTCTCTTGATAGCTTCGTCTTTTCACCTCCCAAACCTCTTTCACTCACTCCAAACTTCTTCCTCAAGGTTTCTTCAAGCTTTTACAAGTTTTTCTTCCCTTAGTAAACTTCGAATCTCTCATTTACATGCATTTCATGTTTTGAAACCTAGGTTTTGGGGTTTTTGAAAAATTTTGGGGTTTTTCAAAATTGATGAGTTTTTGTTGAAATTTTGGGATGGGTTTTTGCTTAAATGAGTTTAAAATCTCATACATTGCATCACATAAACATTATAATAGTATTATTATACATTTAGATGTGAGCAAATTGATTGTGTGCTGGTAGGATTGGATTGGGCTGAGCCCATGATGCCTTTTATATTGCATGTCACATGTTCATGCATTTTTCATGCATACCTACTCTCTTTTCAATATATTTTGATATATTTGAACTGCTTGGGACTTTTCTGATTGTCTCTCTCTCTCTCCCTCTCTTTTCGTTTATGTTAGTCGTGTCTATGGCACCAAAACGTAAGTTTACTCCGTCCTAGAACCGTCTTCGTTCTGGGGCATCCACTTCCTCTAATCTTACTCCTTCACATATTCGGTTCTGTGATGAGGGTGCTCGGAAGGCCTTTTCGGAGAACTTTTCTTGGCGAGGCATTCATTTTGAATGCCAAGTCATTCTGGCGGACTTTGTCGACACTGACCTACCCGATGTCATTCACAGTTAGGGTTGGGAGTCACTGTGTGAAGTTTCGGTCACATGTCCATCCGTGCTGAACTAGGAGTTTTACTCCAACATGCATGGATTTGATTTTTTAGTACCTCTCTTTCATACTTACGTTTAAGGTACACGCATTGCTATCACACTGCAGCTTGTTGCAGATGTGCTTCATGTCCGTAGGGTAGAGTTTCCTGACTACCTTGGTTGTGAGCGTCTGAGGACTGTGTCCAAAGATGAGCTCAAATCTGCTTCGTGTGATCGCCTTTCTGATTGGGGTGAGCATCAGTTCACTTATTGTTCGAACTTTGCAAAAGGTCCTCGGTTTTTTAACATGGTTATGACATTCGTTCTTCACTCTCTTTCTCATTATAACTTTATCATAGAGCCTCGTGCTCGATTTTTGTTGTCCCTTCTTGAGCATCTTACCATAGATTTTCCTTCTCACTTTATTCTGTCTATTCTAGATGTCTATAGGGATTCGACGTCCCGTGATAAGCTCATCTTTCCTTCGGCTATCACGAGGATCTTACGCCAGTTTTCTGTTCCCTTTCCAGTGTCCGACCATTTCACTTTCATGTGTGCCATAGACTATGCTACCGTTAAACGTAGTGAGGCATAGTTTAGGTCGAGGCAGTCTGAGTCAGCAGCTCCTCCCTCCCGTTCTGCTCCATCTCGATCTGCTCCATCCACATCCACTCCCTCCTCTTCTACAAGTGGCGTGTCACTTGGAGACATCATGGCACAACTTTAGTGCATGGATGCTCGCCTTGATACACTCTCTACTGAGTTGTATCAAGTGAACGTTCGTGTTGGCCATATTGCACGGCGGTAGGTAGTCATGGGTGGCTTTGCTCCTAAGGCTTTTCCTCCACCTCCTCCTGTGGCTTCTGATTCTGAGGATGAGGATGATGATGATGGTGATGACGATGATGCTTCTGATGATAATGATGATGGAGATGCTAGCTCTACCGATGAGATGTCTACTTGACACTCTTACCTCTTGTCACTCGTGACAAAAAAGGGGAGTAGTTTTGGATATGAAAGTAGTCTTTCTTAGGGGGAGAGTTAGTATAGGACATTTTTGTTAGGGGGAGTGTTGATATCTGAGGGATGTAGTGAGGATTATTTGTATCTTTTTTTCTTTTCTCTATTTTAGATACATTTATTCTTGCACATGAGTCTTGTGACCATTATTGACATACATTGTACTTATCTTCTTTATATATGTTGATGTATGTCTCTTTCACCTACCTTTACATGTGTTGTTTCTTTTCTCCCTTTATGCACATGCTTCTTATTACTTGTATGCAATCTATTATTTCTGTTTCACACAAAGATGCCTTGATGAGTTTTGTTTTAAGTGTTTAAAAAATACAGGTTGTCAAAGTCTACTTGCCATAAATTCTCTTCTTGCAAGGTTTTTCAAGAGTTTGTGTTAGGATAGATTTTATTGTATTCAACAAGTGAATATGAGTTGAGTGATTTATGACTTCTCTCATATCTCATTTGTTTTTTGTGGTTTTGTCACGGATTGCCAAAGGGGGAGATTGTTAGGACATATGTGATTCACTTGTTAGGAACATATGTCACTATTTTATGTAATTGGCTAATCCTTTGACAAAATGCACTTTACTTGTATATTGGTAGATTTAGGATGTGTTTAATACTTCAAGAAACTGTGTTTCAAGATCAAGTGTTGAAGCCATGCAAGTCTGTCCAAGATTCAAGTTTGAAAAGTGCCTATCATTAAAGCTCAACAGCTAGCCATCTATCGAGCTTGAAGAGCTTTTCCAGCCCTGTGGCTCGACAGCTACTCGACAGCAACTCGACAAATAGGCATCTGTCGAGATTTATGAAAAACAGAATTTAAGTTCTGTTTTGACTCTAATCCGTAATTATGTGTTTGAGCTTTCTTTTCTCATAAACCCTAGAAATATAAAAGGATTATTTTAAAGGCCGTTAAAGTAGACACAAGTTGTACAAGTGTTGAGCAAAGTTTGTTGTGATCGGAGACACAGTTTTGCCCTAGTTCATCGTTTTTGTGAAGAAGTTGCTATGTTTGTACACCGTAGGGTTTTGTGACCAAGTATCTTCTTGATCTTTATCATTGGGATGAATTGGAGAACTTTGCAGCTATCAAACTTCTCTAGTTGGTGATTGAAGTCGCATACTGGGCTTCGCGCAATTGGTTAGTCAAGTTTTGGGAGCTGTGCATCAAAAGGAGAGATTGTCACTACAGAACAAGTTCAATTGGGTATTGAGATAAGGTTCAACTATAGGTTGGTATAAGGTATTGGGATTACTTTACTTGTAACCGTTTGTTGTGATAATAGTAAAATTTCGAGAGTGGTGACCTTAAAATCACCCGATGGGGCTTTTGCCATGTTGGTTTTTCCCATTCGTAAACAAATCACCACGTTAATTTAATTTCCGCTGCACTTAGTTTAATTGGTGATTTGTTTGTGCTACCATGCGTTTGCATGTTAATTTGATTAATTAATAAACTTGGCTAATTAATCAATTAATTCATCACAAGGGGTCAATACGTTTTTGGCCTATCAAAAGCCTTTGTCAACAAATCTACAATTTAAGAATTTGTCTTAACACGTAGCGTTCTAATGAATCCTTCCAAAACCTTATCCCTCACTAGGTGACAATCAATCTCAATATGTTTTGTTCTTTCATGGAAGACCAGATTTGCACAATATGAAGAGCTGCCTGACTGTCACAGAAGAGAAGAGTTGCCTGAGGATCTTGACTTGAAGATCACTAAGTAAATACAAAAGCCAACTGACTTCACAAATAGCTACTGCCATGGCTCGATACTCTGATTCTGCTGAGGATCTTGAAACTATTTGTTGTTTTTTAGACTTCTAGGAGACTAGGGATTCACCAAGAAATACACAAAACCCAATCACAGACCTTCTGGTGTCAGGGCAAGAAGCCCAATCTACATCTGTGAAGGCCTTCAGGTGTAGGTCTGACTTGCTTGAAAGAAACAAACCCTGACCTAGTGTTCCCTTGAGCTATTGCAGTACCTTATTGGTTGCATATAAATGTGGTTCTCTAGGATGTGCCATGAATTGACTCAAACGATTCACAACAGAAGTGATATCTAGTCTAGTTATAGTTAAGTATAAAAGCCTTCCTATCAGTCTCCTATAAGAGCTAGGATCTTGCAAAGTCTTACCTTCATATTTATTGAGCTTGACATTAGGATCCATTGGAATCTTGGCTGGTTTACACCCTAACATGCCAATATCACTCAATAAGTCTAATATGTACCTCCTGTGACACAAGCTAATGCCATTTGTTGTTCTTGCCACTTCAAGACCCAAAAAGAACTTTAAGTCACCCAAGTGCTTCAATCTAAATTACTGATCAAGCAGAACTTTTAACTCATCTACTACCTGCTTGTTATCACTAGCAATCAAAATATCATCAACATACTCTAAAAGGGCAATTAAGGAAGTAGAAGTCTTCTTAACAAACAAAGAGTAATCAGCCTTGGATTGAGTAAAGCCCAACATAAGTAAGGTAGTGGAGAACTTAGCAAACCATTGCCTGCTTGCTTGTTTAAGACCATACAATGACTTAACAAGCTTACATACAAGCCCTTCCTTGTTGTGGAAACCTGGTGGGAGATCCATATAAACCTCTTCCTTCAAATCTTCATGAAGGAAGGCATTGTTGACATCAAGTTGACAAAGATGCCAGCCTTGCACAACAGCCACTGCAAGAAGGCATTTGATAGAAACCAATTTGGCAACAGGGGAAAAAGTCTCTAGATAGTCAAGACCTTCCTTTGATTGAAGCCTTTAGCAACCAATCTTGCTTTATACCTTTCCACACTCTCATCATATTTATATTTCACTTTATACACCCATTTACACCTAGTAGTCTTCTTATGAGAAGGTAAAGAGTGAGAACCCAAGTATGGTTAGCTTTAAGAGCAAAAATCTTAGCAGCCATAGCATCTCTCCACTTGGGATCCTTAACTGCCTGGTGATAGAACTTAGTCTCCTCAATAGATGAGATCATGTTACAGAAATGCAAGTGCTTAGGTGATAACCTGTGAGATGACAAATAAGAAGACAAAGGGTGGTTAATGTTGGAAGAGACCTGATTACACTTGTAATCAGCCAAATAAGCAGGTTTATTACTAACCCTAGCAGATTTCCTAAGTGAAACAGATTGAGTAGGAGGGTCAACAGGTAAGGAAATGGACTGATCAGATAACACAATAGGTGTATCAAAAGACAAGGAAGAAGACTGACCAAGCAACAGTAGGTTGAGCAACAGATAAAGAAGGGGACTGACTAGGGATAGTATTAGTTTGAGTAGCAAGCAAGGGTATTGGTAAAGAACCAACCAAAATGGAAGAAGGACTATATGAAGTACTTAGAGGTGTGCCTGCAGAAACAAACTTAGTACTAGAGGAAACATTAAAGGTAGGGTTACAAGAAGTAGGTAAAGGAATTGATAAAGGAGGAGAATTAGACAACAAAGATTTATAGGATGGAGAAAAAGGAAAGATTGATTCATGAAAAATGACATCTCTAGAAATAGAAATCTTCCTAGTATGTAGATTAAGGACTTTGTAACCTTTCATATTGAAGGGGTAACCAAGGAAGACACAAGGCAATGCTCTAGAGTCAAATTTCAACCTATGAACAAAAGGAGTAGATATAAAACATAAACAACCAAACACTCTAAGATGAACAAAAGAGGGTTGTTTATGAAAAAGGAGTTCAAAAGGGGACTTGTTATGTAACAAAGGGACAGGAAACCTATTAATGAGGTAGGTGGCAGTAAGGAATCTCCCCAATAAGCAGAAGGAAGGTTATGATAGGCCACAAACTAAATGACCCATTGTGATAGAAATTAATTAATTAATTAATTAGTCAAATTATTAATTAATCAATTTATCATGCAAACGCGTGGTAGCACAAACAAATCACCAATAGACTAATTATGCAGCGGAAAATAAATAACACAGTGATTTGTTTACGAATGGGGAAAACCTAACGGCAAAAACCCCACCGGGTGATTTTCAGGTCACCACTCCTGAAATTCCACTATTATCACAACAAGCCTTTACAAGTAAAGGAATCCCAAGTACATTACCAACCTACAGTTGAACCCTTATCCCAATACCCAATTGGACTTGTTCTGTAGTGATAGTTCCCCTTTCTGATGCACGACTCCCAAGTACGTGACTAACCAATTGCGCGGATCCCAATACATGACTTTAGTTACCAACTAAGAAGGTTGTTGGTTGCAAAATTCTTCAGTTCATCCACACGATGAAGATTAAGAAGATGCTTGGTCACAAAACCCTACGGTGCACATACACAGCAACTTCTTCAAGAGAAAGAGATAAACTAGGGTAAGAACTTCGTCTCCGGTCACAATTTGCTTGAACAGAGTTTGCTCAATGCTTGTGCAACTTGTGAACTGTTTGACAACCCTTAAAACAATCCTTTTATATGTCTAGGGTTAGGAGAAAAGAAAGCCCAAAAACATATTCATGGATCCCAAGAAAATCAGATTTAAATTCTGAAATTCTTAAACCTCGACAGATAGGAGGTGTCGAGCAGTTGTCGAGCAGGTGTCGAGCACACTAGTCTTTGAACAGCTTTCTTAAGCTCGATAGATGTAGCTGTCGAGTTTTAATGAATTTGCACTATCAACTTATTTTCTTGGACAAACTTGAAGGCTTTAATACTTGATCTTGAAACATGGTTTCTTGAAGTATTTAAACACATCCTAAATCTACCCAAATACAAGTAAAGTGTGTTTTGTCAAAGGATAAGCCAATTACATAAAGTAGTGACATATGTTCCTAACAAGTGAAACACATATGTCCTAACAATCTCCCCCTTTGGCAATCCGTGACAAAATTACAACAAACAAATGAACATATGAGAGAAGTCATAAATCACTCAACTCATATTCATTTGTTAAATACAATAAAATCTATCCTAACACAAACTCTTGAAAAACTTTGCAAGAAGAGAGTTTATGGTAAGTAGATTTTGACAACCTGTATTTCTAAAACACTTTAAACAAAACTCATCAAGGCATCTTTGTGTGAAACAGAAATAATAGATTGCATACAAGTAATAAGAAGCATGTGTATAAAGGGAGAAAAGAAACAACACATGAAGGGATAGGTGAAAGAAAAACATACATTAATATAAAAAGAAGATAAGTACAATGTATGTCAATAAATGGTCACAAGACCTCATCTAAGAGAATAATGTATCTAAAAGGAAAGAAAAGAAAAGAAAAGATACATACTATACTCACTACATCCCTCAAAACATATCAACACTCCCCTTAACAAAATGATCCTATACTAACTCTCCCCTTAAGAATGACTAATCTTATATCAAAACTACTCCCCCTTTTTGTCACGAGTGACAAAGGGTAAGAGTGTCACGTAGACATCTCATCAGTAGAGCTAGCATCTCCATCATCTGAAGCATCATCGTCATCACCATCATCATCATCCTCATCCTCAGAATCAAAAGCCATGGGAGAAGGTGGTGAAGGAGTAGCCTCAGGAGCAAAACCACCCATGGACGCCTGTTACCATGCAATACGACCGACACGAACGTTCACCTGATACAACTCTGTAGAGAGTGTATCTAGACGAGCATCCATGCGCTGTAGCTGCACCATGATGTCTCCTAAAGTCACATCACCTGAAGAAGAGGGAGGAGCGGATGTGGGTGGAGCTGAATGGGAGGGAGGAGCTATTGAATCCGACTGCCGCGACCGAAGTTGGGCCTCGCTACGTTTAACGGTAGCGTAATCTATGGCACACATAATGGTGAAATGGTCGGAAGAGGGAAGAGGGAAAATGAACAGAAAAATGGTATAAGATCCTCGTGTTAGTGGAAGGAAAGATGAACTTATCATGGGACACCGAATCTAGATGAACATTTATAATAGAAAGAATGAAATGAGAAGGGAAATCTATAGTAAGATGCTCAAGAAGAGATAACAAAAATCGAGCACGAGGCTTTGTAATGGAGTTATAGTGAGAGAGTTGATGCAAAACAAAGGTCATCACCATGTTCATGAATCTAGGACCTTTAGCAAAAAGTCGACATGGTGTAAACTGACACTTACCCCGAACAGAAGGGCACTCATAGAAAGCAAACATGAGCTCATCCCTGGATACAGTTCTCAGACGCTCACAACTAGGATAGTCAAGAAACTCTATCCTAGGGACCCGAAGCACATCCGCAACAAGTTGCGATGTGATAGGAATGCGCGTACCTCAAACGCGAGTGAAGAAAAGAGGTGCTGAATGATCAATCCCGTGCATGTTGGAGTAAAACTCCTGGATAAGCATGAGAGGACAGGTGACCGGGACGTCACATAGTGACTCCCATCCCCTACTGTGAATGATAGAGGAAAGGTTAGTGTCGGCAAAGTCTGACAGAATGACTTGGCATTCCGAATGAATGCCTCGTCTAGAAAAGTTCTCCGAAAATGCCTTGAAGGCATCATCATCATGGAACCGAATATGAGATAGAGTAGGATCAGAGGATGAAGAAGCTCCGGAACGAAGAGGGTTCCGGGCTAGAGTGGATTTATGCCTATGTGCCATAGACACGACTAACGTAAACAGAAAGAGAGAGAGAAAAAGAAAGACAATTAGAAAAGTCCCAAGCAATTTCAAATATAACAATTATATTGAAAAGAGAATACGTATGCATGGGAAATGCATGAACATGTGACATGCAAAAGAAATTTCATAATGGGCTCAGCCCAATCCAAACCTATCAGCACACAAACAAATAGCACACATCTAAATGCATGACAATACCATTATAATTCTAATGTGATGCAATGTATGAGGTTTTAAACTCAATTAAGTGAAAACCCGTCCCAAAATTTCAATAAAAACTCATCAATTTTGAAAAACCCCCCAAAACCTAGGTTTCTAAACATGAAATGCATGAATGTGAAAGGATTAGAAGCTTACCAAGTGAAAAAAAAAAAAAAAAAAAAAAAAAAAAAAAAAAAAAAAAAAAAAAAAAAAAAAAAAACAACTTGAAAAAGCTTGAAGTAACCTTGAGGAACAATTATTGGAGTGAGATGAGAGAGTTTGGGAGAGAAATCAGAGAAGTATCAAGAGAGATTGAGCGAAATGAGTTCTGGATCGCACAGGGAGCTTTAAATAGTGTACCAAAAAATCTCGACAGATGAAGGTGTCGAGAGGTGTCGAGACATCTGTCGAGGAATGTGTCGAGAAAAATGGTCATCGACAGAGACAGGTATCGAGGAGGTGTCGAGGAACATTTCACCAAATACTTGATCAGAATCTCGATCGATCCAGCAGGTGTCGAGAAGCTATCGAGGAGGCAGAAGCATTCTCGATCGATCCACCAGGTATCAAGAAGCTATCGAGGAGGCAAAAACATTCTCGATCGATCCACCAGGTGTCGAGAAGCTGTCGGGATTGCGATAAGAAAAAGCTGAAGAAGCTCGACAGACAGCAAGGTATTGAGGAGGTATCGAGGAGGTGTCGAGCAAGCTTTTAAAACCAGTTTTTCGAGATGTGAAAAACACAGACATGAATGCAATCTAACATGCAACTTAACCAATGATCCAATCAACATATTAAGCTCTCAAAATCATCTCTTAATAAAAATTTTAAGCACATGCATCCTCAAAAACACACACACTTACTAAACAAATCTAGCCAATTTTATATTTCAAAAACAAGTCAAGACAGTTTAGTGAGTATACATTAACACATGTAAAACCTTGTGATGGCCAAATCACATTGTACCTGCACATGTATCAAGAATAGCAAAGAATATTGCGTGTTGTGTGTGAAAAACATTGCAAGATTGCATATGTGTATACAAGTTATGACGATTTGAGATATGAGAAAATCACTTTAACTCACACACAATCATAACTGCTTGATGGGGACTATCACCTTTGAGGTACATCCTATAACTCCCACATCTCCTAGAATACATGCTTGCAATCATTTTTAAAGCATTTTTGATCTTTTTGCTTTTGATTTTTCTATTGCATATTTTTCTTACAAGCATATCATGCATGGGCATATTAGAGAGAGACAAGAAATACCCAATGATATTTGATATTCCAATTTTGCTATGCCTAAGCACACAAATGTCATTGACACTGCACTTTTACTAAGCCGAAGCATACAGGTGTCATATTATGATTGGCGGGCAACAGTGGTGAGATGGTTATTAATGCCTTTCTCTCAGGATTTTTTAGTCCTTCCCGTCAAAAAGAGTGATACGAGTGTTAAGTACAAGAGATAACTTAATCTTACTCATCACTAACAAGAGCCACAAAGCTCACTTGCTTAGATGTGCATAGAGATGCTCATCTAAGCTACAAATGATACAAATTTTAGAAGACTTTATTTCAATGGCCATCCAAGGTACACAAGTACCAATGTACAAACACACATTGTTTTTGTATTTTTCTGATTTTTTTATTTTTTTTTATTTTTATTTTTATATGAAATACAAAACAAAGCAAAACTAAAAAAATAACCAAACAAAAACATGTTAAACAATCAAAGCACAAAAACTAGACTGACTCAAAACTTGAAAGCAAAACACATAAGTAATACACACACAAAAACAAGAAGAGAGAGAGAAAAGTGACAGAATCACTTGGAGCCCTTTTCCTTCCACACCTTGGAAGAACCTTTCCTTTCATTAAACCCTTGAATTGGCGGTGAGGGAGAAAAACCGTTCAAGTTCGAAAGGAACATGAGGGCTTTGAGAAGATCTCCAAGGGGAGCAAGAGAGGATTGAAACTGATTTTGGTTCCCAGATGCTATCATGCCGTTGCTCTGTTGAGTGGCAAGTCACTTGTAGCAATTTGGTCGAGTATGATCGGTAGCTCCATAATGATGACAAAGATGCTGCTTCTTTTGTTTAGGCTTTTGAGAGTTAGCCTTCTTAGCCCTAGGGTTTTTAACATCTTTCTTCTCAAGCTTGGGGGGTGCTCCTAAGATAGATTTACCCTTGTCTATGTTCTCACTAGCTAATTTAGTTTTAATCTCATTGTTCTCAATTTTAACATTATTAGTAGGAGGAACAAAAACAGTAGTACTAGAAAAAACAATATTAGAGGAAGAGAGACCATACCTTAAGCCTGTTCAATCTGAAGCAAATTTCTGAATACTTAGCATCTTATCCAGCTTTGCGCTTGAAGTCCTTTCCAGTTGAGCTCTGACTTAACACAGCTCTGCTTCAAGCTTCTTGGTCTTCTCCGCCAAGAAATTGTTCTCAAACCTCAATGCTCCAATGGTCTGATTAGCTTCATCAAACTTTGTGGAAAGCTCCTCGTGGTCAAGTTCCACATCACTGAGCTTCTTGGTGGTTAGCCTATACAGTTTCTCATGCTTCTCAGAAAGCTTGTATAGTTTTTCATAGGCTGTATGAATGTCATCTTGATCATCCATCTTCTCAAACTTAGATTCCACCAATTCCTCTTCTTCAACCACATCTTCAACAATTCCATCAGTAGGATTAACATTAGCCGTAAAGGCATTTAAGATTCTGTCATCCTCATTGTTAGAATCATCCTCAGGCTCGGTGTCACTCAGGGTAACAGCAAGTGCCTTACTCTTTCCAATGCTCTTGAGATATATAGGACACTCATGCTTCATGTGACCGAAGCCTTGATAGCCAAAGCACTTAGGTCCTGCTGGAACTGTGTACTGACCACCTTCCTTAGCATCCTTCTTCCTTTTGTCTTGGCCTTTAAACTGAGAAGAACTGGATTGCCTGCGGTCCTTATCGAAACCCTTTCCATTTGCGTTCTTCATAAACTTCTTGAACTGCTTGGTGATGTAGGACTTCATCTTGGAATCTTCATCATCAGAAGACTTATCTGTCTCACTACTCTTGGCCTTTAGTGCCATACTCTTGCCTTTACCTGTCTTGCCAATCCTTGTCAACCCTAGCTCGTAGGTCTACAAATTTCCAACCAGCTCAGTCAAAGGAATCTTATCAATATCCTTTAATTCCTCTATTGCCGTGATCTTGGCATGAAATCTCTCAAGTAGAGATCTGAGCACCTTCCTTACAATCTTGGGTTCAGGAATGGTTTCCCCAAGATTGAAGGTAGGGTGTGTTGGTTCGGTTTCGGTCGGTTTTCTAAGGGTTGGCCAACCGAAACCGAAATTTTCGGTTTGTGAAATTCTCAACCGAAACCGACCGAAATAATTGGAAATCTGTCGGTTTCGGTTGGATTTCGTTTTCGGTCGGTTTTTCGGTTTCCTCATCATTTATTTTCTAAGAAAGCAAACAAAGAAAAAAAATTAACAAACCTAGAAAATATTAACAAACCCAGAAAAAATAAACAAACCCAGAAAATCCCTTTGCTTTCCCATGTTTTCTCACCACCTAAACACCAAAAAACACCAAGCACCAAGCAAAGTAGCAAACACAAAACCCAAAAAAAAAAAAAGAAGAAGAAGAAGAGAGAGAACGGCGAAGAAGCGTACCGGCAAAGCCAAACTCACAACCTTCTACCTTAAAACCCAGAAATCACGAAGAACAAAACCCAAACCACGAAGAACAAAACCCAAACACCTAGAAACCTTGAAACCCAAACACGAAGAACAAAACCCAAACCACGAACCCAGAAACCTTGAAACCCAAACAAAAACCCACAAAGAACAAAACCCAAACCACGAAGACAGAAAAATCAAACTAGAGAGGTGGCGACAATGAAGGAGGCGGCAGTGATTGAACCCAGGTGGTGAAGACTCTAGGCAGCGGCGACAACGGGGTTTTTTGATGTTTTCTCTCTGGATCTTTAGGTGGGTTTCTTGATTCTTGTTCTTAATTCTCTCTGAATCTTGTTCTTAGTGTGGGTTTTTCATTTCTTGCTTCTTGATGTTCTCTCTTGATGTTGCCAACGGAAGTGAGAGAGAACAAAACCCAAATGTGAGAGACAAATGCTGAAAATAGGATTAATAGGGTTATAAAGAAAACCCCAAAACGACGTAGTTTTGGTAACAAGGAAAGGAAAAATAAAAAGGCATTACTAAGGGTTGAACCTGGGCTGACTGGAGACAAGCACGTGTCCTTGCCGCTAGGATACCAGGTACTTTGTTAAAATATTTTGTACAAATTATTATTTAATATATTTCGGTTTGGTTCGGTCTATTAGAAATCGCAATCGAAAATCGAACCGAAATTTTCAGTTTTTTATATGATAAAACCGAAACCGAACCGAACCGAAACTTAACCGAAATTTTTGCATCGGTTCGGTCGGTTTGAAGCAGTTTTTTCGATTCGTCGGTTTTTTGCACACCCCTAATTGAAGGTTGAGTTTACTATGTCCTTTAGCTTGGCATAGAACTCATCGAATGACTTATTGTCCTCCATTTTTATCTCTTCAAAGCTTGTAGTGAGCCTCTGAAACTTTGAATCTTTTACAGCCTTTGTACCCTCATAGGTTGTTTGGAGGATGGTCTAAGCCTCCTTGGCAATTTCAGTTGAGGATATCTTCTTGAATTCCTCATTGGTGACTGCACTAAATAACGCATTCAATACTTTGCTGTTGAAGTTTGCCACCTTAATCTTGGCATCATCCCAGTCGGCTGGCACTTCTGTAGGCTTAGTCCAGCCTATCTTCATAGCTTGCCACACTTTCTCATCTAAAGACTGCAAGAAAGCTCTCATGCGTACTTTTCAGTATGCATAGTTAATGTCATCAAATAAAGGAGGTATGATTAATGACTGTCCTCTATCCATGACAAACAGGGGTCAATGGATCAACACAGCAAAGATTAAACTCTAACGAGAGTGTGTCTGCTCTGATACCACTTGATAGGCCACAAACTGAATGACCCCTTGTGATAGAAATTAATTAATTAATTAGTCAAGTTATTAATTAATCAATTTATCATGTAAACGCGTGGTAGTACAAACAAATCACCAATAGACTAATTATGCAGTGGAAAATAAATAACACGGTGATGTGTTTACGAATGGGAAAAACCTAATGACAAAAACCCCACCGAGTGATTTTCAGGTCACCACTCTCGAAACTCCACTATTATCACAACAAGCGGTTACAAGTAAAAGAATCCCAAGTACCTTATCAATCTACAGTTGAACCCTTACCCCAATACCCAATTGGACTTGTTCTGTAGTGACAGTTCCCCTTTCTGATGCATGACTCCCAAGTACGTGACTAACTAATTGCACGGATTCCAGTACATGACTTCAGTTACCAACTAAGAAGGTTGTTGGTTGCAAAGTTCTTTAGTTCATCCACACAATGAAGATCAAGAAGATGCTTGGTCACAAAACCCTACGGTGCACATACACAGCAACTTCTTCAAGAGAAAGAGATGAACTAGGGTAAGAACTTCGTCTCCGGTCACAATTTGCTTGAACAGAGTTTGCTCAATACTTGTGCAACTTGTGAACTGTTTGACGGCCCTTAAAACAATGCTTTTATATGTCTAGGGTTAGGAGAAAAGAAATCCCAAAGACATATTCACGGATCCCAAGAAAATCATATTTGAATTCTGAAATTCTTAAACCTCGACAAATAGGAGGTGTCGAGCAGCTGTCGAGCAGGTGTCGAGCACACCAGTCTTTGAACAACTTTCTTAAGCTTGATAGATGTAGCTGTCGAGCCAGCTGTCGAGCTTTAATGAATTTGCACTATCAACTTGTTTTCTTGGACAGACTTGAAGGCCTCAACACTTGATCTTGGAACATGGTTTCTTGAAGTATTTAAACACATCCTAAATCTACCCAAATACGAGTAAAGTGAGTTTTGTCAAAGGATAAGCCAATTACATAAAGTAGTGACATATGTTCCTAACAAGTGAAACACATATTTCCTAACAGGTTAGATTAGAGTTTAAGAGATCTGGCAACATTCAAAAGATGTTGGTGCTTCCTTTCAACCACAAAATTTTGTTGTATATGCACAACTTTTTTGATGCATAATGCCATAAGCACTATAAAAATCAGTTAAGGAGAACTCAAGGGCATTGTCAGACTTGATGGATTTAATACCAGTGTTAAATTGGGTGTAAACCATGGTATAAAATGAAGGTAAAAGATGTTTAACATCTGATTTAGATTTCATAAGGCACACCCAAGTAAACCTTGTAGCATCATCAACAATTGTAAGGAAAAACTTGAAACCATCATAAGTGCAAATAGAATATGGACCCTAAACATCCACATGAATTAAGGAAAAAGGTTGATTACACATATTATTGTGAGAAGGAAATGGCAATCTTTTTTGCTTAGCTAAAGGGTAGATGGTACAAAAATCAATACATTGAGTAGAAAAAGAAGGTAATACACTTTGTAAAACTGACATTCTACTCAAAGATGGATGACCTAATCTAAAATTCCATAGGATTGACATGTCTTTATGAAAAATAGAAGAAGAACAAGCTGATTTGGGAAACTTGTGAATGGAAAGATGATCTAACAGAGAAGGTGTAGTCCTGGAAGTACTTTTCTGTAGCAGATACAAACCATTATGGACTTCACCCACTCCAATCGTCTTCCAACATGAAAGGTCCTGAATGAAAAAATATTGGGATAAAAACACAAGACACAAAGGCAATCTTTGAGTAAGTTGGCTCACAGAAAATAGATTGGATGAAAAAGAAGGAACACAAAGAACATGATCAAGAATAAGGGAATTAGAGAGTTTAACAATGCCAATGTGAGTGACATGTGCTGATTCACCATTTGAAAATTCCACAACACAATGAGAAACAGTGGTATAAGACTGAAAAAGAGAGATAGAACAAACTATACGATCACTTGCACTTTTGTCCATGACCCAAGCATCAACACCAAAGGTAGTTTTGTTCACAAGTTTAGCAGAAAATATGGAGTGCTTGAGATTACCTGGTAGGGGTGTGGACTGAGAACATGAAGCTTGATTGAAAGCAATGTTATTTGCCATGGCAACAGTGTTGGTCTGAGCTTCATTCCCTCCAATCATTGCAAGTAATTTCTGACATTACTCCATTGTAAAAGGAAAAGCTTACTGAGTGGTAACAGCTAAGTCTTGAACAA